>NC_069361.1:76409545-76712575 GCF_021730395.1 Mercenaria mercenaria | reverse complement strand
ACGCTTGATGCCCCCGGTGGCATCCTTGTCGATACAAAGCAACCTAAGTCCAAAACGAGGTCAAGGTCAAACTGAGGTCAGGTGATGTTTGAAGCTGAGGAATGGTCACAGGTTACATCTGTATAAGTATTCATTCTGACAAAGTTTGGTCAAAATCCCCCCAGTAGTTTCTGAGGAGATGCGATAACGAGAAATTGTTAACGGACGGAAGGACGACGTACAACGGACGCAGAGTGATTTGAATAGCCCACCATCTGATGATGGTGGGCTAAAAATTGGGACCAAGTAAAAATTAGAGTTGTCACAGGAGTGACAAATTATACACCCATAATACGGCCTTGTCACAGAAATAAGCCAATGTCAAAGCTCAACTTGCTTTACCTTTGATCTACTGACCTCAAAGTCGGTTTCACCTGCTGGTCACGATCAACCTCCCTATGAAGTTTCATAATCCTCGGCCCAAGCATTCTTAAGTTATTGTCTGGAAACGGTTTAAACTATGAGTTACTCTGAACTTTGACCTTTTGAACTCAAAATCAATAGGGGTCATATGCTGATCATGACCAACCTCCCTATTAGGTTTCGTGATCCTAAGCCCAAGCGTTCTGAAGTGATTGTCTGGAAACCGTTTAAATGTTCTGGGACACTCAAAATCAGAAAGGGTCATCTGTTGGTCAAGACCAACCTCCCTTTTAATTTTCATGATCCTAGGCCCAAGCATTCTCAAGTTATCATCTGGAAACCGTTTAAATGTCTTTGTGTCATTGTGACCTTGAACTTTGACCTACGAACCTCAAAGCTGAACTTGACCTGTATTTCATGATGTTACACCTGTGTACAAAAACTTATGATCCTAGGCCCAAGTGTTCTCAGGTTATCATCCAGAATCTGTTTAACTGTTCAGGGTCACTGTGACCTTGACCTTTCACCTACTGACCTCAAAATCGAACATGACCTGTATTTTCTGATGTTACACCGTGTACCAAAAATTATTTAAATCTGTCAAGCCTTTCATGAGTTATTGTCTGGAAACCATGAAAACCAAGGGACCAACAGACAAGCTCACTCCTAATATAATTAGGACCAAGTAAAACAGTGATAGCAAATACATTAAGCAACAGCTTTTGTTAAGTTTTCATCCTTATAGGTATTTAGTAAAGCAAAACCCTGTATGAAGCAATAGGACTAAACAGAATTTTTTAAATTGTGCTAAGGCCAAAAAAAAAATGTATGTTTCCTGTGACATGCCAGAAAAAAATAGGGTAGGTAGGTCGATTTTTTTTTTCTTTTTTTTTTTAGGATAGAGCAGAATACGCATCTTTACAGTAGTAGAATTCCCTTGTCTTTGCTTTGCCTACTGTCTTATCAATACAATATGTCTGTACTAGATGGTAGATCTGTACACTTAAACACACAGCTTTTATATACCCTTTGGCTTTTGTCAAATATTAATACATGTCGTCAGAATATTTCGACATATGCACCTTTGGTTTTCCGTTGGTTCAAGCCTAGCTTAGAATTATTTTTTATGTGAAGTTTAAGGCAGGGTGAAACTTTTTTTCACACCACTTGCCCTGCAGGACTAGTAACCACTAAAATCTACTCGCCCTTAGTGAACAGTCACTTGCCCTTATAATTGACATGTTTAATATTGTCACTTTTATGAAAGAGTTTTATACATGTACAATAAGTAAATTTTAAATGTAACACACAGTAACATATACAATCTCTTGCGCACTACATTTCCTTTTGAGGAAGCATATTTGTTCTCTTAAATTTCCTTTTTGCAGCAGACATTTTTATTTTTCTTTCCTATTTTTGTCAGCAGCACACAGCCATTGCTCTCCAAAATAACTGCAGTGATAGAATAATAATTAAAGTCTATCCCTACCGTATTTTCCCAAGTCTGGGACAGCATAAAATATTTAGTTAGTTTCATTTCTCAAGATTATTTCCCGAAAATAATTATTTGAAAAGTGTCCCAAAAATTGGACACAATTATCATCATCCTAACACCTGTTGTGAAAGCAGAAAAAAATTATCGGAAATTATTCTGTTTATAAGCTAAGTAATTGGCCTTGTTTTCATCATTAATTAACAACCTCCAAAAAGCTAAAAGAAGTGTGTCGGTATCATGGCATCTGAAGTGGAGATCAAAGCGGTATAGTTGCCCGAGATTGTCATGGCATTACGTCATGTTTTCGCGCCATGTGAAACATCACTGTTTGAACGTACCGCGCCTCGCTTCTTAAATCAATAAAAAAGTTTCTTCTTTAATTTTTTAAAGCGAATGTGCAATATCACGAATAAAGTGTCGTGTCAAAAATAATACTTGTACGAAGATTCATTATTTAAAACTTAATTAAAAACCGCAACAACATCATACTGCTTTATTCTAAAGCCACATTTCTATTTACATTCACGAGGTCATGTAACCTATTCTGCCGTGCTAAATCTGTTTGCGAAAAATCGTTTTACTCCATGTATTTAAATTGCTACCGCTTTTTCATTAATTAAGATTTTTTAATTCTGTTTTTTATACTTTCTGGTCAGAAGTCTGAATTTTATGACCATATTATGTATCATTTATTTACTTTAAGAAAGAAATAAGTAATAGAGATCGCGCTGTTTGAAATTTTACGAGTGATTATATGAAAATTCGGCAGTTTTTATAGAATACTGCCTACATTTTTGTTGATGTCTTATTAAAATTATTTTAGAATTCAAACTGTATTACTTCTCAAGCGGTGTTGAAAATTTTAAGCGATTATATTAAAAAACAAGAGCTGTCGGAGGACAGCAACGCTCGACTATTTAACAGCCTTGTCGTTTGAATGAATAAGAAAGTCGAAAAAGGGGCATAATTTAGTAAAAAAGTAAAATAGGGTTATGGAACCTGCATAGTGCTTATCAGCTCATGACAGTGGACAAGTATATGAAGTTTCAATCCATTCCCATTAGTGGGTACTGAGATACCAGCTTACATATAAGAATTTAACCCAAAAACTCCTAAGTTCAAAAAGGGGCATAATTTTGTAAAATGCAAAGTTGAGTTATTGACCCTTTGCACTGCATGTCATATCATGACAGTGAACTAGTGTGTGAAGTTTCAATCCTTTCTCATTAGTGGATACTGAGATACCAGCTTACATACAAAAACTTAAGCAAAAATTTCTATGCTGAAAAAGGGGCATAATTTTGTAAAAAAGCAAAATAAAGTTATGGGACCTGCTTTGTGCATGTCAGATCATGACAGTGAACAAGTGTGTGAAGTTTCAATCCATTCCCATTAGTGAGTACTGAGATACCAGCTTACATACAAAACCTTAACCAAAAAATTCTAAGTCGAAAAAGGGGCATAATTTTGTAAAAAAGCAAAATAGAGTTATGGAACCTGTGCAATGTAAGTCAGTTTATCACAGTAAATAAGTGTGTGAAGTTTCAATCCATTCCCACAAGTGGTTACTGAGATACCAGCTTACATACAAAACCTTAACCAAAAATTTTTAAGTCAAAAAAGGGGCATAATTTTGTAAAAAAGCAAAACAGAGTTATGGAACATGTGCAATGTAAGTCAGTTTATCACAGTGAATAAGTGTGTGAAGTTTCAATCCTTTCCCACAAGTGGTTGCTGAGATACCAGCTTACATACAAAAACTTAACCAAATCAGGATGCGGACGCAGACGCCGACGCGGACGCCGACGCGGACGCCGACGCATGGGCGAGTCCAATAGCTCTACTATTCTATGAATAGTCGAGCTAATGAATGCACTACGCGCGTTTTTGTGTACGTGTCGATAAACAGAAGTAACGGCGATGTAAATTAAATATTACCATAGGTCACACGTGCTCGTGGAATGGAAAATTACCGGCATGACGTTTTGAAATCTTTACGTTTCGTGGGTATATTCCAGTCAATCCAGGTATTTTTTCGTGATATAATTTCTGAATTTGGTAAAGTTACGACGTAAAAACCACTCGCCCGATCGGTGGAGTATACAGCGAAGTCCACTCGTCCTATCCAGAATTTAACTCGCCAATGTGCGATGAATGTGAATATAGAATTATCAGATCCTTCCCAAGAAACTGCCTGTCGGTGGGTGGACTTGTTCAAAGAGCTCGATGAATGTCCATCGATCCGATGTTCCTAAATGAGAGCATATTTTTTTCGTACCCGTAAATTTTCGTTGGAAAAAAAGTTTAGGGTCGGGGGCTAAAATTAGGGTTGGTCGGGTCACCGGAAACATACATATTTTTTTTTTGGCCTAAATAAAATACTGATCTGAACCAAAAACACTGCTAGAAATATGTAAACTAGAGTGATCACTGAGGTGATTTATACCCCCAAATGTTGCTTTCATACAAAAATTAACATTTGTCATCATGACCTCTGACCTCAAAATGTAACCTTGACCTTGAACCTAGTGATACAGGTCATGTTTGTATCTTGTCAAAATTTAATTGCGAAAATAATTGTTTGAAAATATAAAGCAGTTTCATATACCTCGAAGAAAAAATCTGGACAGCTGAATGACTGTGCAGTACTCCAATGAAGCAAGCAAACATATACTTTGGGGGTATAATCAACCAACAGACAAGCCGTGTTCTAAAGGCCAGATAACTGGAATCTTCGAACTTACTTAACATAACAGCAGTTTATAAACAAAGCAACAGAAACATCCTTAAATACACCAGTCATACCTCATTTACATTATGGAGCCAGTTTCCGTCGACATAAAACTTATATTGGTGTTCTCCCTCCGGAAGTTCCACAATTGTGAAGAAATCACCATTACTACAATACAATGCAAAAAAAATATTTTATAAAAAAAAGAACTACTGGCACCATCTGTTCTGGGTTGTTTTTTTTTACCTCACTGGCATTATGTTGCCAGGAACCATCCACGCTAAATTTATACTGATGTTCACCCTCAGGGAGGTTAATAATTGTGTAGAAATCGCCATGACTGAAAAGAAAATATAAGATCACATAAATAATACTGAAAGCTGTAAAAAAGCAACATGTATATAGTGTGACAGACAGTCACGTGTAATCAGCCCCAAGCCCTGTGACTGTGAGTCGAGACATAAAACATGCAGAAATAGCACAAGGGTATATTGGCCAAGAACAAAGATGGCAGATCCAATTTCCAATAAAACATGAATGAGACATAGCTACATGCAATGCAACAATGACAAAATGTTACAAATGAGCCGTGCCATGAGAAAACCAACATAATGGGTTTGCGACCAGCATGGATCCAGACCAGCCTGCATATCCGCGCAGTCTGGTCAGGATCCATGCTGTACGCTTTTAAAGCCTATTGGAATTGGAGAAACTGTTAGCGAACAGCATGGATCCTGACCAGACTGCGCGGATGCGCAGGCTGGTCTTGATCCATGCTGGTCGCAAACCCACTATGTTGGTTTTCTCAAGGTGCGGCTCAAATGTCCTTTCTACCACAGTATTATGAAATAATATTTTGAGACTCTGTCAATAAATGATTAATATCATTGTGTGATGAATTTGGTTAGGAATTAAGTTTATAAACATGCTGAATTATGTTGAATTAAGTACGCTTTTTTCTTGTACAAGGTAAGCTTAAAGTTGAATTATGTAAAGCTTTTGCTGAATTAAATAAGCTTATGCTCTGAATATGAATATATGCATTCCAGCAAAATAAGAACAGTTCCAACTTTCTTTTTCGGTCTTAAGTAACAAGCCGATAAGACACTTGCTGAAAAACTTACAGTGTTCACTGAAAATTTACTGACTTGAGTAGCGAACAGTGTAGACCATGATCAGCCTGCATGCATGGATGTGCAGGCTGATCTTGGTCTGCACTGGTCTCAAAGGCAGGGCAGCAGGCTAAAGGTTACTGATTTTACAGTACAGATCATACTGTCTAGCATACTATCAAGATCAACAAGAGCTGTCGGAGGACAGCAATGCTCGACTATTCAACAGCCTTGTCAACTGAATGAATACAAAAGTCGAAAAAGGGGCATAATTTTGTAAAAATGGAAAACAGGGTTATGGAACCTGCACAGTGCTTATCAGTTCATGACAGTGGACAAATGTGTGAAATTTCAATCCATTTCCATTCGTGGGTACTGAGATACCAGCTTACACATAAGAATTTAAGCAAAAACTGCTAAGTTGAAAAAGGGGCATGTAAAAATGCAAAGTAGAATTATTGAATCTTTGCACTGCATGTCATATCATGACTGAACAAGTGTGTGAAGTTTCAATCCTTTCCCATTAGTGGATACTGAGATACCAGCTTACATACAAAAACTAAACCAAAAACTGCTAAGTCAAAAAAGGGGCATTTGAAAAAATATATAGTAGAGTTATGGGACCTGCATAGTGCATGTCAGATCATGACATTAAACAAGTGTGTGAAGTTTCAATCCATTCCCATAAGTGGATACTGAGCCAGCTTACATGCAAAACCTTAACCAAAAACTGCTAAGTCAAAAAAGGGGCATAATTTTGAAAAAATGCAGAGTAGAGTTATGGGACGTGCTTAGTGCAAGTCAGATGATGACAGTGAACAAGTGTGTGGAGTTTCAATCCATTCCCATTAGTGGGTACTGAGATACCAGCTTACATACAAAACCTTAACCAAAAATTTCTAAGTCGAAAAGGGGCATAATTTTTTTAAAACGCAAAATAGAGTTATAGAACCTGTGCAATGTAGGTCAGTTTATCGAAGTGAATAAGTGTGTGAAGTTTCAATCTATTCCAACAAGTGGTTACTGAGATACCAGCTTACATACAAAAACTTAACCAAATCGGGACGCGGACGCGACAGACGAATGGGCGAGTCCAATAGCTCTACTATTCTTTGAATAGTCGAGCTAAAACATCAAATGAAGATAAATCTGATTTCAATCATAATTAATTGACAGTCAAGGTATTTTGTACCAGTTAATTGACTGGAACAGAAACTGTGCTTCTTAAGGTAGTTCTGCATGTTTACTTAAAAGAACAGAAAGTGATGGCATTACATCATTTATCTGAAAAACCTAGAATAATGGTCATGATGGTTGGTAGTTATTATGTGGTGACTATAACGTTATGAAAATGTACTTTATTCTGTATATTAAGTGAACAATCAGCACTACTGTCTTTTGGAAATAGATTTTCAGAGGTTTTCATGTAAAATAATTCAAATGATAAAACATAGGAAGCAAATGATATTTTGCTAACTGTGAAAAATTTAGCACATGGACCAACCTATTTTCTTTAACCATATGACTGAAAATAGGCAAATCTACATTACTGTGAAAAGTTTCATTAAAATCTACATTGTGGATCTTTTTATATGCAAAACTGTCATCAAAAGTGTGATTTCTCACATAATCCCACTGAGTAAATTGACTGGAGGACCAATATTTTCAACTTAGTCTAACAAAAAATCAAGCGAGAAATCTATCCTATTTATTGGCAGAATTTTCTTCAGATAAAATGATGCTTTGAAAAAATAGAATTTCATAGAATTTTACAACACTATTTGATTCAAATGTGGAGAACTACCTTAACACTGATATATAATTGCATTTGTATATACATTGTAATTACAACTGCACAGTGAATATAAACATTAAAAGCAGATAAAAATGTCACATTGCACTAGCCCAATTGCAGCCATTCTCTGTGATTTCTGTAAGTAAAAATCTCTGATCAGTATACATACAAAAGAAACTATTTGAAAATGTCAAATACAACAAGAGCTGTCACTATTAGTGACAAATGCCCCCAAAGCAGACCAAAAACAAGAAGCTGCATTCAATAACGCTTGATGCCCCCAGTGGCATCCTTGTCGATGCAAAGCAACCTAAGTCCAAAATGAGGTCAAGGTCAAACCGAAGTCAGGTGATGTTTGAAGATGAGGAATGGTCACAGGTTACATCTGTATTAGTATCAATTCATTCTTGTAAGCGGTATTGATGCTAGACGAAACGGTCCCATTTGGTAAACCAAGAGATGGCCCATATAAAGCAACCTAAGTCCAAAATGAGGTCAAGGTCAAACTGAGGTCAGGTGATGTTTGACGATGAGGAATGGTCACAGGTGACATCTGTATTAGTATCAATTCATTCTTGTAAGCGGTATTGATGCTAGACGAAACGGTCCCATTTGGTTAACCAAGAGATGGCCCATATAAAGCAATCTAAGTCCAAAATGAGGCCAAGGTTAAACTGAGGTCAGGTGATGTTTGAAGGTGAGGGATGGTCACATGTTACATCTGTATTAGTATCAATTCATTCTTGTAAGCGGTATTGATGCTAGACGAAACGGTCCCATTTGGTTAACCAAGAGATGGCCCATATAAAGCAACCTAAGTCCAAAATGAGGTCAAGGTCAAACTGAAGTCAGGTGATGTTTGACGATGAGGAATGGTCACACGTTACATCTGCATTAGTATCAAGTCATTCTAGTAAGGGGTATTTATGCTAGACAAAACAGTCCCATTTGGTTAACCTCGTACGGACGGACGGACGAACGGACAGGACAATCACTATATGCCTCCCACATCAGTAGATGCCAGGGGCATAAAAATCACACATCACACATGATCTTGGGTTAGGGTTAAGGGTAAGACATCGTTTTGTAACCTTGACCTGAGAGACCCGGGTCACAAGCGCAACACACCTTCTCAATATGGTTATCATTTGTGTCAAATTATTTTCAAATCCCCCAATGAATGTTGAAGCTACAGCCCGGACAAGAATTTACAAGGATGCACACACATATGGACAGACAGACAGTGTGATTTTAATATACCCACTTTTGGGGGGCATAAAAATATTTAAATTTCAAATAACATCTACCTACAGTGGCATCAATAATGTGCAAAATTTAAACTAAGCAGGGAATAACAATGCCAAAAATACTAGTCAAAATAGTTAAAATGAATAACAATGCAAGCCATGCAAATACTTTCTGTCCAAACTTTGACTAGTGTTAATTGCAGCAGTATTAAACATATAGGCAAAGCATTGAATACTTGGGTGAATTCTAAGATATGTTCAACTGTAATATGACTGAAAAATCATGAAATTATTACAAACAGGAAGTCAGAATACAAATAAAAAATTAAGGTACCTGTTATTAAACCCAGTCACTTAAAAAGATTAAGATTATCAGTGTGCCTGGGCCTTAACTATGAGCAATTTGTGGAAACAAACTGGAAACTCGAGAAGACATATTGTCTTGGGTGTTACACCTTGAACTTCTAAGTGAAGCTTGTTTAAAATTTAGATGCAGTGTACAAAATTATGATACTTAAATTAGTAAAATTACTAAAGAACCATAATTTCTATCACATAAAAAGAAAATATTTGATTCCTTAACAAGAGCACCACAATGTGGAGCAATATACACCTGAAGGTATGACCTTTGACACCTAAGAGTGACCTTGACCTTACAGCGAGCCATCCAAAACATGAGCTCTGCATATTGTCTCGATGTGGTGAACATTTGTGCCAAGTTTCTTTAAAAATCCTTCAAGCAGTTCAAAAGTTACAGAGCGGACACGAAACAAAGTCATATGACCTTTGACCCCTAAGTGTGACCTCGACCTTGAAGCGAGCCATCCAAAACATGTGCTCTGCATGTTGTCTCGATGTGTTGAACACTTGTGTCAAGTTTCTTCGAAATCCTTTAACCCATTACCCCATGGATACGTGTTTTAACACAATTGCGACCAGTGAAGATCAAGATCAGCCTGCACATCTGTGAAGTCTGATCAGGATCTTCACTGTTCGCTTTTCAGTCAGAAATGCTTTTATGAATATAAAAGTGAACAGTGGAGATCCTGATCAGACTGCACGGACGTGCAGGTTGGTCTGGATCTGCACTGGTCGCAAATGGGTTAAAACTCGTATCCATGGGGTAATGGGTTAAGGAGTTCAAGAGTTACAGAGCGGACACGAAATTGCTAACAGACAGATGGACACCGGCGTCATAACATAATTATGTCGCTTCGGGCGTATAATAAAGGTAATCCAATTTCCAGCTGCAAGCGGGATTTGGACAAAAAGAAACAATTCACCCTGATAAAGTGTGCTCCACGAGTCTAAAATCAATTGTATGTCAAATGCTGACCAAACCAGGGTTCATACAGACAAGGCCAAGTCAAATTCAAGGACTTTTCAAGGACTTTTCAAGCACTAGTCTTATAGTTTTCAAGGACTTATTCAACCATAATACCGTGTTACTACCTGCTGTGATTCTGCATCCCAAAACCTAATATGAAGATCCATCTGTTTTTCTTGCATCTTTTTATTTCAAGTTTCATCAATCAGAGCGACAAATGGTCCCCTGATCTTTTCAGTCAGTAAGCTTTTAAAGTGGCCAAATACACAGATATAGGCAGTTTTTCTTTCACCAAGAGCAAACTTTTTCGCTATTTTACTGTCTGGAAACATGGTTTGAAATATTTTATTAATGTTTTCATTGGACTTGTTTAAGGTATATTTCTGGTTTGCATTGTCCATATAATTTCTGCTTTAAGTACATTATTTTTTTATACTTAGTTTGAAATACTAGCACTCGATGATGCAAACAGAATGGTAACTGTTTGGGGTGGGGGTACCGTAAGACTGTCACACACTTTCCCATTACGATAAGAATTGCGATTCATGCTCCGTGACGAATTGACGCCATTTTAGTCAGGGGAGACAACGCTAAACAGAAAGTACGAAACATTCGTACCCAAACTTTGCTTTCGTCCCGAACACATTCGACCTTTTTTTATTACAGCGTTTTCGTAGCTCTGCCCATTGTTCGAAACTTGCCATTTTATTCTAAAAGATTTACTTTTGGTTTTTGGGGAGATTTTAATTGTCTAGCATACGACAAAATAAGAAATTCAAGTACTTTTCAAGGTCTTTGGGCAATTTTCAAGCACTTTTCAAGACAAATTGTGTTTTCAAGGACTTTTCAAGACTGCCCTTCATTTTCAAGTACTTTTCAAGCCTGTGCGAACCCTGCAAACTTATTCCATTAACAAAACAAGAGCTGTCCGTAAGACAGCCAAGCTCGACTATTCGAAATATTGTCCCAGAAGCAGGAAAAATATTACCCAAAAAGGTTAAATATCAAAAGAGTTTTAAGTTCAAAAGGGGGAATAATTTGACCAAAATGCATATCAGTTATGGGACTTGCTGCTATCAACTAGTTTTATAACCCCGAAGGCACATGTGAAGTTTCAATTCAATATCTGCATTAGTTTTGGAGATAGAAACTTGCATGTAAAACTTTAACCAGAATTTTCAAAGTCCAAAAGGGGGCATAATTTGCCCAAAATACATGCCAGAGTTATGGGACTTGACCCAGTGAGGTTGGTAATTGATCTAGAAAAAGAAAAAATAAGTTTCAAATCTATATGCCTTTTAGTAATAGCTGTATGTACTTGCACGCAAAACTTTAACCAGAATTTTCTAAGTCCAAAAGGGGGCATAATTTGGCCAAAATGAAGGTCAGAGTTATGGGACTTGCTGCTATCAACTAGTTTTATAACCCCGAAGACACAATGTCATGTGAAGTTTCAAATCAATATCTGCATTAGTTTTGGAGATAATAACTTGCATGTAAAACTTTAACCAAAATTTTCTGAGTCTAAAAGGGGGCATAATTTGCTCAAAAAACAATTCAGAGTTATGGGACTTGACCCAGTGAGGTTGGTAATTGATCTAGAAAAAGAAAAAATAAGTTTCAAATCTATATGCCTTTTAGTAATAGCTGTATGTACTTGCGCGCAAAACTTTAACCAGAATTTTCTAAGTCCAAAAGGGGGCATAATTTGGCCAAAATGAAGGTCAGAGTTATGGGACTTACTGCTATCAACTAGATTTATAACCCCGAAGACACATGTGAAGTTTCAAATCAATATCTGCATTAGTTTTGGAGATAGTAACTTGCATGTAAAACTTTAACCAAAATTTTCTAAGTCTAAAAGGGGGCATAATTTGCTCAAAATACATGTCAGAGTTATGGGTCTTGACCCAGTGAGGTTGGTAATTGATCTAGAAAAAGAAAAAATAAGTTTCAAATCTAAATGCCTTTTAGAAATAGCTGTATGTACTTGCACGCAAAACTTTAACCAGAATTTTCTAAGTCCAAAAGGGGGCATAATTTGGCCAAAATGAAAGTCAGTGTTATGGGACTTGGTGCTATCAACTAGTTTTATAACCCCGAAGACACATGTGAAGTTTCAAATCAATATCTGCATTAGTTTTGGAGATAGTTACTTGCATGTAAAACTTTAACCAAAAGTTTCTAAGTCCAAAAGGGGGCATAATTTGCTCAAAATACATGTCAGAGTTATGGGACTTGACCCAGAGAGGTTGGTAATTGACCTAGAAAAAGAAAAAATAAGTTTCAAAGCTATATGCCTTTAATAGATGGCTGTATGTACTTGCATGTAAAAACTTAACCAAGGTGTGACGTTGACGCCAGGGTGAGTAGAATAGCTAGACTATTGTTCGAATAGTCGAGCTTACAAGAAACAAAGGGGAAGTCTGGGAAATAATTATGATCCCAACAAAATTTTAATAACGTGGCGTGGACGTATTGGTCGAGAGGGCTAAGACGCTTTCCTACGGAAGTGAAGGCCCCTGGTTCGAATCCTGGCTACTCCCATTGCAGTGTGTCCTTGGGCAAGGCACTTTATCACGATTGCCTCAGTCGACCCAGCTGTAAATGGGTACCAGCAAATTGCTGGGGGTGAGGTATAATTGGTTTTTAACTGTTCTTAATATAGGGTCGCAGAAAAGCTCCAGAGAGTTTATGTTAATTGTTTCACCAAGCGACGGTAAATAAAACTTACCTTTACCAAAAAAAAAAAAAAATAATAAAATAAAAAGAAAAAAATTAATAAATTTTTTAATTACGTATGTACATCTACTAATCACAAACGTTCGTCTGAGAAAGTTTGAACTAAAGCTGCCTTATAACTTTGAAATGTAAGACTTCTGAGACATGAAAAAGACCTATCTTAAACAATTCCCATCAAAGACCCATGAAGCCGGAGCTCGACATTTCTAGCTGTGAACCATTTATCAGACTACGAAGGTTCTACAGGGTCAAGGTCAATTTTTATTTACACCATACATGTAGGTTAACATACAGTGATAGCGGGGGAAAGTGATTTCATATTTACAGTGACTACAGTAGAGAACCGTAAATTGTAATTTTTACGAACGAAAGTGTTTTTTTTTGTAGAAACTCAAACTGATGAAAAAAATTAAGCTGACTCAGACATAAGACTACTCTGTTTCAAAACATATATCAGCAACCCGAGGGTGACATATATCAGCAACCCGAGGGTGACATTTATCACAATACCGATATCTGTCATAATACCGATATATCATGTTGATATATATCACGACATACTGGTAATTCTGATATATATCATGATACCGTCTCTAATACTGAGAAAGAAATCATACATACACTGTTGTTTTATGATCACGGTCCTGTATATCATCACTGTAATGAAAACAGAATTAAGTCTTGTTGCATTATGCCCATATCAAAATAAAAAAAAAATATGCATACTATATAAAAAAACCTTTCCTGAAATGTAAGCTATTAGTATTACATAAAATCAGGAATATGCAATTTATTTAATAATACTTTGATCTGGCTATTCTAGGCTGGAAATAGAAGTTCTGTTAATTGCAAAGTATCGTTAAGTAATACGTAACAGAACATAAAATGTACTAATTTTATATTCGCAGCAGTATTAATGCAAAGGAAAAAGCCGAATGCTAAGTCTCATAGAAAGCCAGCAAGCCAAGTCATCAGAGTATATGACAAGGAAGTAATTTACATGCATGTACGTCTTAGTTTGTAACTTACACTATGACTGAAAACTGGTTTCCAGTTTCAATCTTAGTGAACATATCCTCATTAACCTTTAGCCTGCTAAAATACTAGTTCACCAAAAATTTACAGACCGAATAGTGAACAGTGCAGACCATGATCAGCCTGCACGGATGTGCAGGCTGATCTTGGTCTGCATTTGTCGCAAATGCAGAATCACTCGCCACCAGCAGGCTAACGGTTAACACACTTTGAAACCAAATAGCTTCCAAAGTAAAACTAACGTAGCAAATATATGGCCTTAAAGGTGGTTAATCAGATTTTGGTCAACTTTCAGATTTTTTTAAAACTTTACCAACTGATAATTTACACTTCTTTGTGTTTATCAAGTTCTTAATACACATCAGATTTTCACTGGAAGAATTTTTAAACTTTGATTTTCCTATCCTGGTTGCCCAACCAAGATAGCGTTATTTTAGCATAAGTATAAATTTAATAAACATACATTGCCTAAGGAATGTTACGAATATAAGCACTACTGTATTAGAGTTGTAAAAGATTTGCATTGACAAGAACATATTTTGCTAAATTCATTAGAAATGCAAGTTTATAAAATTATTATTACCTCCCTTTGTCTATCTTGGTTGCGCAACCAACACAGATTTAAAAGAAATCAGTTCCAAAGCTACACTTTGTTTCAAAACTTGCCATTTGTTTCAGCTAGTTGTAATATTCCAATATATATCAAATGCAAATGTAAAACTAGAAATTATATTGAAATTAAAAGAAATAATCCATTTTTTTTAAACACTTCTGTGTTAAAGGGAGATAATTACAAAATTTCTTAAGAAGTAATAAATCATACATTTCCAATAGGGATCTAACTTTATGTAATGGGTCTTTTTGTTCCTTAAATAAATCTCTAACAGAATATATGAATACTGAAAATTGTCAGAAAATGTTCCTCAAATGTGACTGACCACCTTTAAAAGCAAAATATAATGCCTCTCTCTGATTAAAATAAAAAAATAAATATCCAAATAAACAAAAATATCTTTGCTCAACATAAACAAACAAATGATTTTTCATACACTGAGATAAGGAAAAATTGTGGATAATATGATGTTTCAACAACGACTTATAGAATATTATCGCACATAATGGAAGCAAGTTTCATCATGCTATTTGACGTTTGTGATTTTATAGAATGCAGCAGCATATCAACACACATCGTTGAAGTAGTTTCACCCAAGCTGTATAACAAAAAAATAACAACCAAACATAATGTAATGTAAACAGAGCATTGCATTCATCAATACAAGGGGGCTAACATGTCTCATTAAAAAAATTTGGAAAATAAAATTCTGTTTCTTTTCTCCAAACAATGAAAAAATCTCAGAGTGACCAGAAAAATAGTTAAACTGGCAAAGTTCCAAAATTATGAACGTATGAAGACCAGTCTCAAACAGCAACTTTACCATTGGTCAATTCATAATTTGGCACTTTAACAACCAATCAAATGCTGAGGTTCCAAGACTGGTTTCCAAACTTTCTAAAAAAAAACTGGTTTCTCAAATTTTATATAGATAGTACTTCTAGATCAAGATCAAACTGCCTTATTTTCCTATATAATGTTTTGCATTCAAAACATTTCCTTTATTGGCAGAGGCTCAAAATTAATTTTATAAATAATGACTCACACAAACACATTGATAACTAATTTGACATTTCGAAACTGTCCCACAAACACAGATAAACAAAAATAAAATATTTTATTCAGAGTCCTTGGTAAATATTGACAGTATGACTTTAAAGCTACATGAATCTGCACATCTGTCCTTTATGAATATCAAAATAAAATAAAAAACAACAGTCTTAAGTTCAATGTAAAAATAAAACAAAGTTGTTTGCAATATCAAACAAATAATAAACAAGATATTTCACATAAGGTAGTGTTATTTCTATAGCAATGCCGTGGCGTGTCCCACCCATCCCTTTTGAAATGTTGCAATGCACCTTTGATATTTTACTTAATCCCATATTTTACTTGTTGCGCTCAACATGCATTGCTGATTTTTGGATGCGCAGATTACTTCAATGCGTGCAAACACAGGTAATAGATATCCTGGAGTGTTCAAATCAATTGGTGAGAGTATTGATTTAGTATACTATCAAAAAGGTGCCAATGAACAAAATGTCTGTATAAACATGGAAAAATGCAACCGCTGCTACAGTACGTTTCTGCATTTAGAACAGACCCTGCTTCTTTTAGATAGCACCCTGTCCTTTTTGAACCCTAGATATAACACTATACATATCTGATATGCCAAAGAGGAACGATATGCATGTGGGCCAGGATTTATTTAATATAGTTAGGGTCCTTGTCTGTGACCTTGACTGTAAAGACAGAGCTCTTGAGCGACACACACTTCACCATCATCAGCAACTGTTTCACTGTAATCTGTTAAATCCTATAAAACTATATTTGGACAGTACTGCCTTGACACACCAACTAACTTTTACATGGTGCCATTACTGTGTACTTCGCTTTGAAATGTCACTACATGTATTGCAACCCGATGAATCAATAAACAGTGCAATGTAACACAACTGTCATTGGGCACCACATTATTGATATACAATTTAAAGAATATGAGCTACCATGTTAAAGATATCCAACGCGCAGAATTCACTAAAATAATTTATTTGTAAATACAAACATTAAATGTCAAATACTAAGGAAGAATGAACCTAATTTGCTTTTGTTTGACATTGCAAACAATACCTGCAAAAATAACACATAGAACTATTCTGTTAGAAGTAACAGTATGGAAACATTGATGTAAAACCCAACACATACTTTATGTGTCATTATAAATTATAATTGTTCAATAGTTTTGAGCTATTGTAACTTAAAACAAAACTTCTGAGTTAATTTTTGGTACCTTTTTGCAAGAGGTATTTTTGCTTTCCAGTTGTTGAAGCTGCCAGAGACATAGACCTCTTTGCCTCCACCTTCCCACTTAAACACAGTCGGCAGGAGTCTTTCTTCTTTCTCACGATTGTCTGTTTGGCTTAATGTAGTTGCTGCCCTAGCTCTCTGAAATAAACTGGTTGTTTAAAATGCTGCAGACCGCCTCTAACCTCAAAATGTATTTACTACATACAGTCAAACCTATATTAAGCAGCCACTAATGAGAATGACACGATCTGACTGCTGAAAGCAAGTGGCTGTTAAAGGCAGACTGAAATTAGAGCAAGTCAACTTAAGAAATTATCTTGTTGCTTAACCCCAAGTGGCTGCTTCATACAGATGGCCTCTAAGACAGGTTCAACTGTAGATGTTAAACATTTTCAAATTACACAGATGTGTAGACATAGAATCCTTTATGTAATAATTTAACAACAATGTCTTCCCATAACAAAAAATTATCTTTAAAATGCATACATTTCAAGCCCATCCCAACTTGAAAGGTGCTTGCCAGATGAAAAGGATAATTGTGCATTTAAGGGAAAAAAATATAGGAACAGGGCCATAGTTTCCTTAATTTTAACTGTAACAGAGGACAGTAATATAGGCTGAACTTTGGTGGCTTCCAAACCTAAAATTGAGTCAGTATTTCTTAGTTTGTGGAATATAAATCAGAATGCCCAAAGAACAACCAAAAATAAATTCATTTATAATATTCAGGGCCTGCTCTGCCATTAGCCATTGTAGCCAAAGGCTAATGATCTGCCACTCTGGCTACACATTTTTCAATTTGGCTACAAATTTGATGGTCCATTTTGTAATTTTAAGCATATTTATATTGATTTTAATAGCTTTTTCTTTATTTGGCTACAGCCAATTATTGACCAGGACAGGCCCTGTTAAATATTAACAGGACGTTTCTCTGACACAACTGGGGACGAAAGTATCTGTTCTTCAATTCAGAAGTGTAACATGTTATAAGTATGAAAAGCCCTGCATTTTCAACAATGTTTGATGATGTTACTAAGGAGGATAACAATCTATCTGCACTAAGTGTGAACAGCACACATCACTATTTCCAATACTGCACCTTTACACAAGCATTCCTACTGCAGAATAATCACTGTTACAGTTGGAACTATGCCCAAGATTATGTGACCTATACCTACATTTGAAGTTGAGCACTTTACTTTTATGTCCAAGATATTGTGACCTAACTCAGTTTGTCAAAGTATTTGAGTGAAATCTTATTGAACACTGCATTTAACTAAAAAAAAAAAAAAAAAATGTTAGGCTATATTAAACCAAAAACACAGTTGGAGGTAGTAATAATATTACAACTTGGCAAGATACAATTAATATTTTACGCTGGGAAAAGATGTAGAAAATCAATAGATTCGCTAAAGAAATTATAAAAGACAGTAAATGCACTGTTACTGTCAAAACATTCTTAGAAATAACTTCCTTTGTTGACAACCTTAATGTCACAATAAAAACATATTAAATTACACAGAAATTCAATCTAGTGAAATTCAGTCAAGTGGAACAACTTTATAGCAACTTTATAGCTATAAAAGACAAATTTGAGTGAAAGATTTGATTGATAGCATTGTCATTATTCTAATTTCCTCTTTTATCTATGATCAAACCCAAGGTCAAAGAGTAACATTTGAAATACTGAATAAACAATATATCAAACCGTTTAATAAAGACCATTAACTTTCAAACTTAATACCATAGTCTAGTAATGATTAATCATATTCTAACGTAACAAAAATAAAATCAATCATTGCTCACAAAAGTATAAAGTCACTTCCTGGAAATATATTGATGCAAATCTTACCGTAAAACTTCTATCTGAAAGTCTTCTTGATTCAATTACTTTCAAAAATGCATTTAAGCTGTCCTTTGACTCATCTTTTTCTGCCATAATATGGCAACAATTTAAAATAAAATTTGAACACACAAGGCTGATTCATGATGAGATTTACAGGAAAACATACACACATATTTTGTGACTTTCAGAATATAAACATCTCTGTCCTTCACCTTTGCTGAAAATTATAATAATTCAAGTCAATCAGCCAATAGGATAAGTCCTTACAAATGTTGAAAGAAAAGACATAAACAAGAGGCCCAGAAAATAATGACATAGTACAATTACTATAAAGAATTAGTGTTTTATTCAATATTGTATCAGTGTAACAAGACACACATATCCAACATATCAGGTTGAAAAATTAAATTGAGAAAACTGATTATAAACAGAAAGTAGGTCAACATAAAAACATGGGTGCACAGCTGATAGAAATTGCAACTTGTTTACCCTTTGGTATCTGGGAAGCACCTGTTCATAGCCATAACTGTAATCAGTTTCGTATTGCGGTGCATCAATAAACCTGCCAGCTGTCAAAGATGGCCCCGAATCGTCTCCTGAAATATGCCTTCCTTTCTGAGACGTATTCCCCATCGCTATAACGATTGGCTGGCAGCGCGGAGGAGAAAACGCGAATCTTTTAAAGAAATCCGTTGTGTATGCTTTAAATTGTCTGTAGCTTAAAACAACAATACGGACTTTCTTTGTTGATCAAAAGCTGAGGGAAAAGTCTGGGAAACCGCAGGAAATGAAGTTCAAAACACAAGATTTTCACATGTCCTTTACACCTAAATCAAGGTGGCACTCTAACCATCTGCTAATTTCATCATGTCAAGTCACAGAATAGCATTGTCACTATATTACCAAACGCATGAATCACTCAAGAATGAAGTCGAATTCCGTTAATTACGGTTTGTAAACACCACTTTGCTCCGTCGTACGTCAGGGGAATAAACAAATATGGCCGATTAATGTCATGCTCTCGGTGTAAACACACGTTATACCCGATCAAAAGATCCGATGTTTACTAAAATTGAGGCTCTGCAGGGGGTAAAGCCTATTAAAAACAATTTTTCAGTCTGGCTCATGGTCATATTCAATAAAAAGTTGTTGATTCAATATGGTTATACTTTAATTAGGCATACAATGTATGTAAAGGAAAACAGGATCTAAAGCAGATAGATTTAGTAAAGATTCATGTAAGAATGCACGTTTTCAAAATCTAAGATACGTGATGCCAGCCTGGTGCTGATTCCGGCTGATGAAACTGCACAAAGTATTTCAAAATCAAGAGCTGGAAACTACCTGCCGCATTTGCCTCTAACTGTATACTGATACATGAAAATAAGGAATATTTGATTTAAAATCATTTTCGAACCTTCTTACAAGAGCCTTTTATTGTCGGTTTATTTCAAAGAGAAATAGGATGATATACATAAGTGTTTGTAAATAAGATACGCCTCTGGTCCGAGTACAAAGGACACTTGAAAAGATAATGGTCTGCGTTTTTTAAAAGAAATCAGTTACATGTAGAATTATCCCGTAAGTGATTGTAATGCAAGTCCGCATTTAGATTGCTAGTAGCCTACAATTGTTTCTGATTTTCGCATGATGTATTTGAAAAAATAAATCCAGACGGAACTTCTGGCGGTTTGAACAATTTTTTAAGTTTGTACTTGAACGCTGAAAGTGTACGAGTACTACGTGTGTCTATATCTAAATTGTTCCACATTTTAATAGAAGATGGTATTACTGATTTAGAATAAATTTCGAGACGTCCAGCAACTGTGGCGTAGTTGTCATTATTTCTTAAATTATATGTATTAGTAACACGAACTGTTTCTGGAAAGATATCATTCAAGTAACTATGTAATTACCCATGATTGTATTTATAAACCAAAATTAATTTCTGCATTATCCTCATGTCCGACAATGATACCCATCCAATTTCGTAAAGAAGTTTATCTATAGAAACCAATCAGTGGCAGTCACTATTCGCGCAGCGTCATTCTGAATACTTTCAAGAATATTTTTCTTTTTTTTTTTTGTATAAAGTACATCTATCTGATACTAAGCATACCCAGAAATCTAAGTCAATCTGCTGGCTTATTGACGAAATTGTCTCCCTTGAAAACAGCTTATCGAGTGTATCGATTACCCAGTATCGGTCAATTTACGCCTATTGAAATATAGAAGGGGAAAAACTTTAACACATCAAATGACATCAAAAGCATTATCTGACAATATTTATTAAGTTAACTTATTGAAGTAATCTGCAACATTTGCACTTTCTTTCAATATAATTTTTGATAAAATAAAATATGATCTTCTTGTTTCCCTAAGCGCGTTTGAAATAAGTAGCTAATTTTGATCCCGAGTTCCATTGATTTCTGTAGGAAATGACAGATTTTAAGCTTTCCATGGCCTTTTTAAATGATATATTCTCATATTTATACTCATCTCACAACATTTATTAAGTTATTGAAGTAAACTAGAAAGTTATTCTTTCTTTCAATTAGTTTATTTTTAAGTTATTTGTATGTCTTCTTGCTTCCCTAAACGTTTGAATATCACTAATTTTACTAATTTGGAAAATTTTGCCGGTCTTAGTACACGTGTACTGATGACGATTGTAGGACTTTTGCCCCCCAGGACATTTGCCCCCCAATGAAAAAAATGTGTTACCGGACATTTGCCCCCCAGTTGAAATGGCAGATATGACATTTGCCCCCCACTTCTTATTTTTAGAATGGACATTTGCCCCCCAATATTTTTGTCCTATGTGCCAGTAGATATACTGTGTTTTATGTTGTTTTATTATCAAAATTACTATAAAAGGCAATTTTCAGTAAAAAAAATAATACTATTTTATTGATAAAAATTTGATGAATATGTTAATTACATTCAGGTGTTAAGGTAAATAATAGCCTATTATTGAGTTATAAAAGTGCTCATAACAATGTTATAATTTTTTAATTTGTGCAATGTTTTTAACACTCAAACTTGTTAATTTGGCAATTATCTACTAGAAATATGTAAGAAACAAAGACAATGTTATCTACAATACGATAATTATCTTCTACTAAGTTCCAAAAAATCACTAGGGGACAAAAATATTGGGGGGCAAATGTCCGTTTCAGAAATAAGCACTGGGGGGCAAATGTCCTATCTACCATTTCAACTGGGGGGCAAATGTCCAGCAGTCCACTTTTTTATTGGGGGGCAAATGTCCTGGGGGGGGGGGGGGGGGGGGGGCAAATGTCCGGATCCCACTGATGACACCGGATAAACAGGTACAAGTCTCTGAATTAGATATCTAATTCCGTGTTAAATGTCATTACTTTGTGAGATTAAATAAAAAAAATGTTATTTTGAATTACATGTTTAGATATAAAATATTTTATTTTTAATCAATTTAATACTAATTTTCACTAACTCTACAAGAATTATTCATTGCATTGAAACGTAACATTCATAGCATGAAGTTGATGAACATAATTATAAAACTACATGTTCATAGTTAAACTTGAATATTGCGCGAGTAAAAAGAACACATGGCCATTGAAAGTAATATTTAGTTTAAAGCATACATTTGCAGTTTACTCGGTTTTGTTTAGAGTTCCCTCTTTTTCACATACTTCACTTAAAAGTAATGGTGAAATATGAAAACATATTATTCGGCTGCAGTTATTGCATATCTGTACATAATAAAATCAAATCAAGCACCACTTTCGCATTGTCATACGAGGTTAACGTCAAATAATGCTGACATCTCGTATTTCTGTATATTATGGTAACTAACTGGATTAGTGTCTGATTTGTGTGACGTGCCCCGCGGCAGGGGACAATTATTACGGTTCTTGTCTAAACACTTTTAACTTAAAACTAAATTATGGATATGAAGTTATGAATTTTGATAATTCATATTACCGTTCAAAATCGAAATTTACATCATTGTAAAGTAAAATGCATCAAAGAGCTATAAAAATAAATAGTATTTTATACTTCTTTGAATGCATTATAGGCCACGGATCCATAATATTGAAAAACTTTTTTAATTTAAAAGACACGTTTTTTTAAGGAGACCCGAAATACACATATAATTTGCCCTATATGAAAAATACATATCTAAAAAATACGCTGAGTAATGGGAATAACATGCTTCCCGACAATTTTGAAACAAACAGCAAAGAAGTATTTTTATAGCTCTTTGTTGTATTTTATACTTTTTGGTTTGAAACAGATCACCATTTAAAAGAAATTTAAAATATTATGCATATCAGATATATACATGTGTGTCGATCTAATTCCGTGTTTGCAAAATTAAATAAAAATTTTATTTTAAATTACATGTTTAAATAAAAATCTTTGAATTTTTTTTTTTTAATTTATTGACTTTAAATTCATTATTCACATATATTTTTGCCCTTAAAAGATATAATCAAAAGATTAAATACATATCTAAAAGTTACGGTCTGTAATGGAAATAACCTTCCCGACTCTCAATTTTAAAACAAAACCAGTATGAAGACATTACAATGTTATGTATTCTGCAAATAGCCTCGGGCAAGGTATAAACTCTGCTTGTGTAAAAAGTTTCATTCCGTGTCGTTACAATACCCCTAATTAACAAAACCAGTGTAGTGTGTCAAGATTATCAAGATAGTTAAAATGGTATAAAGGGAAACAATCAAATTTAAACAGTTTGGCTTAATAATCAAGGGACAATACTCTTCAAAACACGGTCTCATTTCTGGACATGGATGCATATTCAATAACCGGTCTTAAATACGATATATAAATTTAATTAAGCGTGCTTCTTTTTAATTTAAGCTGTTCCAAGATTTTTTAAGGCAGACGCTGCTATATCTGGAATGTGTTTATGCCATGTTCCAGAACACCTAGATGTATGGAATGATATTTAGGTAAATATTACACAATGCCTGCTGACTGTTACAATTTACTCACTGACACTCCCATTATGCTTACTGGTATAGTAATCATGCATGCTGGCACCTTTAACACGCTTGTTGACAATGATACCACGCTTGTTGACAATGATACCATGCTTGCTGACAATGATACCATGCGTGCTGGAAGTTACATCTTCTTTGTTGCTTAGACCCTGATGTCTATATCATAATTTCATTTGGCAAAATGACAGTGCTGTGTACCGTATTGGAATATTTCAATATGCTATGGTTATACTTGTTAATCTGTAATGCATCCAAGAACAAAAATTCACGAAGTGATCAACCAGTAAGGAAAATGTAATCAGGCACTAGGCAGAATAGGAGTAAGCATAATGTCATTTCAAAAGTATATGTCACATTTTGATAACAGGGGGCGCTATGTTCAAGTGGTCGTGTTTTTTAATCCCCCGCCACAAGTGGCGGGGATTATAGGAATGGTCTCCGTCCGTCCTTCCGTCCGTCCTTCTGTCCGTCCGTCCGTCTGTCCGTAACACTTTCGTGTCCGCTCCATATCTCCTAAACCCCTTGAAGGATTTTCATGAAACTTGGGTCAAATGATCATCTCATCAAGACAATGTGCAGAACCCATGAGTCAGCCTTGTCCGCCCAAGGTCAAGGTCAAAGGTTTGAGCCTTCCATTTTGTGTCCGCTCTATATATCCTAAACCCCTTGAAGGAATTTTATAAAACTTGAGTCAAATGATCACCTCATCAAGGTGATGTGCAGAACCCATTAGTAAGCCATGCCGGCTCAAGGTCAAGGTCACAACTTAGGGTCAAAGGTTAGAGCCTTCCATTTTGTGTCCGCTCTATATCTCCTAAACCCCTTGAAGGATTTTCATCAACTTGGGTCAAATGATCACCTTATCAAGGCAATGTGCAGAACTCATGAGTCAGCCATGCCGGCTCAAGGTCAAGGTCACAACTGAAGGTCAAAGGTTTGAGCCTTCCATTTTGTTTCTGCTCTGTATCTCCTAATTCCCTTCAAGGATTCATTTTAAACTTTGGTCAAATGATCACCTCATCATGGCGATGTGCAGAACTCATGAGTCAGCCATGCTGGCTCAAGGTCAGGGTCACAACTCAAGGTCAAAGGTTTGAGCCTTCCATTTTGTGTCCACTCTATATCTCTTAAACCTCTTGAAGGAATTTTATAAAACTTTGGTCAAATGATCACCTCATCAAAACGATGTGCAGAACTTATGAGTCAGCCATGCCGGCTCAAGGTCAAGGTCATAACTTAGGGTCAAAGGTTTGAGCCTTCCATTTTGTGTCCACTCTGTATCTCCTAAACCCCTTGAAGGATTTTCATCAAACTTGGGTCAAATGATCACCCCATCAAGAACTCAATAGTCAGCCATGTCAACTCAAGGTCAAGGTCACAACTCAGGGTCAAAGGTTTGAGCTCTGTATCTCCTAAACCCCTTGAAGGATTTTTATGAAACTTGGGTCAAATAATCACTTCATTAAGACATTGTGCAGAATTCATGAGTCAGCCATGTCAGTTCAAGGTCTAGGTTACAGCTAAAGGTCAAAGGTTTACCCTTTCACTATTCATAGCAGTGGCGGGGGATTTAGCTGTCTTTTAGACTGCCTTGTCCGTACTTTGAATAATTATTTGCCGGAAAGATTATCGAGGATATCCGAATATGTATAGATATGTATAGTTACTTCCCCTTTTTGCAAATCGCCATTTGTCTTAACTTTATTTATTTTTAATGTTGCGTATACTGTATGCTGTCACGTGACCTGGTGTACGGCGAGAAAAAGTTAAGATGGCGGATGTGGATATTGAAGAAAGGTAGGCTCCTTGTTTGTTCATTGATTTCTTTGTTAAAATTTCCTTTAGGGGAGAATGTTTTGTCGTATAACATGGCACTGACATTTGTCTTTCATCGGTTGTATACCATTACCTCAGACGACGTCTCGATTTTCTAGACTTTGCCCTTGAATGCAACAAAAACAACGGAAAATAAATCTAAGCGAGGAGAGACTCGGTTTTTCGAATTTTCCATCACTTTCTTGTGCGATTTCTGCCAGTTAATGAAGTAGACATAGACTATGTACATAGACAAAACGTGTGTATCAGTCAGTTCCCAAAAAGCCGCATATTTCTTAAAAAAAATACTTGTTTTAAAATTTGCCAAGTGGACGGTCAGAAGGCCGAGGTTATTCTGTCGGTGTACGGGAAGACGACGGTCAAAAGTGTACTGTAAGAAGACAAAAATTCAAAGATTTTGCTACGAAATTGTGTACGGAAAGAAGACAAAATTCTGACACGATCATTTATTGATTATATTTCGACATTAGTGCTACCAATTTTCAATGTTTTTTAAAACATTGGAATTTTAAAGATTAATGAAAAACTATGTTTCTGTATTTAGCTCATTTGACTCAGAATCGTCTTGGATGATAAGTATATTGGCATATAATCTGATAGATCTATTCTTACATACGTTTTCTTTAGACGATTTTAATTTGTTGGGAAGGAAAGTACAAAGGGATTCTAACCTTGTAGTGTTCTTTTTTACCTGAACATTTGAGCTCACTTTTGTCATATTTATATGAATCCTTCGTGCAAATACAATTTTTTTTAATATTTAACACGATTTTAAAGAATGGCATGCTGCTATTTTAGAAGAAACTTTGGAGTCGCCATTTGAGAAGTTATTTATGATCGGCATTTGAAATGTATTTTGACGTATCGGCTTAGACAATATCAGGTGTTGATTTTCAATAAGATCATTTACTGAAATATGCTAAATACTGATGTTAGTATGTTGAAATTCAAATGAACACCTTTCCCTAGGTATATTTAACACCTTGTAGGTACTATCATTAATGTTTAAGGATGTAGGAGAATTTTTTTTTTCTAACGTTAAGAATCTTTTCATACTCTGTGAGCTTGACGAATATTAGTTTCTAAGACAAACAAGGGAAGAAAAAACACAAGTCACCGATTGTGGTACCTTATAAAACATGTAATATCCCATTTAATGCTATAGGGATTTCATGTCTTACAGGTTGATAGGAATACAATGTGATGTCAGCATTATATAAGCATAAATGTCACTAACACATCTCTTTCATTTTTACATGTTGACATAATTACCCCACCCACTTTATTTTCAATGGAAAAAATGTATTTAATCTACAGAAAATTTCTGTTTTCAAAATATTTTGCAGCTTTAATGACACACAAAAATGCTTCAATACGGAAAGAAAAAGGTTGGGATCACCGTGTATCTAAGAGATTTATGAAGAAAAAACTGTTAAAAACTGGTGAATTTTGATATTATTTTGTTCTTTTTGTTTTAATCTATATTTTCTAGATAAAATAAAGTGCTATCTTGAAAACTTTTATTTCAGTTATAGCTTATTGTTATATGTATCAGTCAGGTTAATATCAAAACCAAACCTGATCTACTTTCGTAGATATTTGAAATTACCTACCTCTACCCCATTGTAAATCTTTCGTCAATTTTAAGCAAATGCCAGCCAAAAATAAGGGTGATTTTTTTTACAAAAAGTACAATCTATTTTCTTAAATGGTACATTATTAGTCAAATTTTAATTATTTAGCGTTAATTTTTGGCAAAACTTTTGTTAAAATTCAATGCTCGAAGAAACATTTTTCAAAATGGCGGATATGAAAAAAAACAAAAACGCTCGTACATCCTTAAGAAAATCAACATAGACATGATAGAGATCAAAAGGTGGCTTTTGAGCGCCTTTTGATGCAAAATGAAATTCACTATTTCTTAATAGAGAAAATACACTTACAACAATAAAAATTATAAAGTATTGATTTAGTAGGTATGTCACTAAAGAGTAAAGAGCTCCAAACTCTTTTAGAAATCAAGTTTGGCTACTAAATGTAAAGTTGTAACGGAAAATGTGAGTATATACCTGCGTTATGTTATTTTCAATGTTATTAGGTGTATGCTCTGACTGCAAAAACAGAAACCTTATTCATGCAATACCTTTAACACTTTTGTGTTACGGTTTATGTTATCTGTGCCTTTAGCTGTTTTGGCAATTTTAGACTCAGTGATGTTTTCTGTGAACATTTTGACCAGTACGTATTTACTCTAAATTCGGCCTTTATTATGACAATGTTTCTGGAAGAACTATTCACAAAATTGGCGGAAATATTCCGAGTCCGTGATTCGAACCATAACACAGCTTGTGTTAGGCTGATTTATGACTGGACTCTTATTTACTTAAAATATGACAGAATCACAATCAAATTGATAACAAATTGCAATGCAGGCATCTGTTTTTGACATACAGTGATAAATCGAAAGAAAATTGTAGCTTGTATATTCATTTGTTCAAGTTAGCTCACATGATCAGGTAAAACACAATACTGTTATCTCTCCATATACTTTGCTTCCCAACAATTTAAGGTCCCCCAAAGCAAGTGCATGAAAGAATATATCTATCAGATTATATGCAGATATTAAACATCATTCAAATGAGCTAAAAACAGAAACAAGTTCATTCTAATTTTTCAATAATCTTTAAAATTCTGTACGGTTTAGAGAAACTGGAGAATTCTTTGGAAACACATTGAAAATTGGCAGCACTAATGTCGAAAAATAGACCACATTAATCCTTCTAAGTTCCAGGGTAAGGCAGCTGGTGATCGTGTCAGGATTTTGTCTTCTTTCCGTACATCATTTCGTAGCAAAATCTTTGATTTTTCGTCGTCTTACCGTACACCGACAGAATACCCTCGGCCTTCCGACCGTACATTTGGCAAATTTTAAAACGAATATTTTTTTAGTAAATATGCGGTTTTCATTGAACTGGCTGATACACACGTTTTGTCTATGTACATAGCCTGTGTGTACTTCATAATTTGGCAGAAATCGTGGATGAAAGGGATGGAAAATTCGAAAAACCGAGTCTCTCCTCGCTTAAATTTATTTTCCGTTGTTTTTGTTGCATTCAGGAGCAAAGTCTAGAAATTTAAGCCGTTGTCGGAGGTAATGGTATACAACCGTTGAAAGACAAATGTCAGTGCCGTGTTATACGACAAAACATTCTCCCTTAAAGGAAGTATTAACAAAGAAATCAATGAACAAACGAGGAGCCAACCTTTCCCCAATATCCACGTCCGCCATCTTGCATTTTTCTCGCCGTACACCAGGTCACGTGACAGCATACAGTGGTATATTTACAAGTGACGTGTTATATAAATGGAAGACTCACAGTTTGAAATTCCTGAGATTTCACAAATTAAACTGGCTGTTAAGGACATAATTTTGCAGATTGCTAATAATGTGTCAAACTGTCATTTTGAACATGTAGAATATGAACTTGAGTCAGTGATGACTGTTTTGACACTTAGCCAAGAGCTAATTGAAATCCGTTATAGGCCGGATATTCCCGTTACCTTTCGTGAAAACTACGAACTTGCGCCCCCTGGTATCAAAATGTGACGTGCAATGTTGCACTTTGCATTATGCTTACTTTCAACTTGCTTAGTGGCTGATTGCGTCTTTCATATTGTGTGATCACATCGTGTATTTTCTTCTTTGAGCATTGTAACTGTGCAATGTTGCTTATAAACAGTCCCGGCATGTTGTAATATTCCAATACGGTACACGGCACTGTCATTTTGCCAAATGAAATTATGATATAGACATCAGGGTCTAAGCAAAGTAGTTGTAACTTCCAGCACGCATGGTATCATTGTCAGCAAGCATGGTATCATTGTCAACAAGCGTGGTATCATTGTCAACAAGCGTGTTAAAGGTGCCAGCATGCATGATTACTATACCAGTAAGCACAATGGGAGTGTCAGTGAGTAAATTGTAACAGTCAGCAGGCATTGTGTAATATAAATATCCTTCCATATAGATGCTTATGTAAGTGAGTGTAAGTAGAAGTAACTGAATATAGGACAATAACGGGACATTTGGTCAAGATCAAGAATAAATAACAGGTAGTAGGCCTACATCTGATATTTAGATTTCATATTTCATTCAATAGTTTCAACTATAATGTAACAGTTACAAGACCAAAAGAAATAAAATTCGTTTCGCGTCCTATGACATACTTCCCTACGTTCGTGAAAAGGCTCATGACTTTTCTTGCATACCAGACGGGGATTTCCGGTATTTTTACCGGTGCTGGAAAAATCCATCTTACACCCGGCGGTGTAAGATGACTCTCGTGCTTTAAATGACGTATTACGAACTACATATATGTAGAAGATTTATGTAGTTATTTATATTTTATTTCGAAAAACGGAATAAAAATCCAGTACCTTGACAGTTCCTCTTTATTCCTGATAGTATATTTCTCGATTCAAAACACGTTATTTTATCAAAAATCCATAACGTTACTCTGCAACTGATCAAACAAAACCAGAACTAAACATTGTTATTTGTCTTTGAAACGTCATGACGTCTTTCCTGTTTACGGACGTTGCTTTCCCGCGCTTTGTTTAAATATGCTGCTATAAGAAATAGTTCTAAAAAGAAAGCCACTCGACTGATTTTATTTTTATTATTATATCTTGTTATCGGTATGCAAGAAAAAGATTCTGTCACTGGTTATAGGTGCAGATGGGAATATCCGGCTCTCGGGTAACTGTTTAGGTGGTAACTCGGTAGGAACCTCGTTACCGCCTAAGCAGTTACCCTCGAGGCCGGAAATTCCCATCTGCACCTATAACCAGTGAAAGAATCTTATATTCTGCCTAGAGTATAAGATATGAATAAAATGACAATATACAAAATAACAGTTCACTACATTAAAACAATAAAAAAGCTGATATTGCTGAGGTCAGAAATTGTTATGTCGGCTCACTATCATGTCTTCCAATCGCTGTTATCATCCATTTGGGCTTCCGTCGCTTCCTGGCTTGCCTGGATGGTTTCGAGATTCCTATAACTCCTGGATTACGTCTCATAGGGATGACATATGGACGGGCGGAACGATCACTCCCCTGATCAATATGCTCCTGTACAAAGTCATCATGTGGGTCTGAATTACCTTCACCAAGACTGTCATGTCCATCTTGGTCCGGCTGTTCTCTGTCCTGCCCATCTATGGGGATCATAAACGGAAGAAGGAGGTTTCGATGTAAAGTCCGAGACTTCTTAAATCGTGCGCCTTCCCGTTTGAATTCAGAGACAGGCATGTCTTCGATAGGCTGACGAAGAACAATGCAGGGAATATGTTCCCATTTATCGGCAAGTTTCTGTTTTCCGCGGATAGAAACGTTTCGGACAAGCACACGATCTCCTGAGTATAGGACTGAACTGTGTGCATTTTTGTCGTAATGGGCCTTGTTTGTTGATGACGTTTTGAGGCGATTTGATGGGCCTTTGTGTAGGCAGAACGGAGACGATCGCGAAGCTTAACCACATACTCCGAATGTATGTCTGAAGACAAAGTCACTGTAGGAAGTCCTACAAAAGCGAGTCAAGGATGTCTGCCAAACATGAGGAAGTAAGAGGAAAATCTGATACTTTCGTGCCGGGTGGCGTTGTAGGCATGCACTAGACTCGGAACATGAGCCTTCCAGTCCGACTTTTGATGTTCCTCTAGGGTACCAATTATTTGAGCAATGTCTGGTTAAAATAGAAAAAGTGGAAACTCCACAGGTCGCTCAACACGACAAAAACGAAAATGTTGCAGGCTCGGTTTGATTGAGCCTGTTCACGGACGGTAGTGGAAATGCATGCTACCGCCTACGCCCTCTAGCCCCGGGTTGAGCAGAACTCAACATTTACACATGCTACAAGTACAAAAATCAATTTAGAAACATCCGCTAAACCTCTCAACCATTCCGTTGCCCATAGCATGATAAGGGGTGGTCCTGGTCTTTTCTTCGCCAGCCAGACTGCAAAGTTCTTTGATTAGGGCCGACTCAAAATTTTGTCCCTGGTCGCTGTGTATTCTGCCCGGAAATTTATAATGAACGATAAAGTTGTCAAACAGAATCCGAGCAGTTGTCTTTGCTGTCTGATTGCGAGTAGGGTATGCTTGCGCAAATCTACTGAAATGGTCAGTTTTCAAACCCTCCCTTGGATTCTAAAGATAAATAGTCTTTGTACACTATATCCATCGGGGCCAATGACTGAATAGGAGTCAGCTCAGCTGTGGTAGCGAGAGACTTTCGCCGAATGCAGCGGCCACATTTTCTGACGCTGTCTGCAATAAATGTGTCCATTCCTGGTCAGTAGAATCGTTCTTAATATAACGATGTTGTCCGATCGCGACCCTGATGACCAAGGTCGTTGTGTAAAGCTCTGAAGATTTCTGATCGGAGTGCTTCAGGAAGGACAAGTTGTAGACGATATTCACCTGACGAAGATGATTTTCTTTACAGGACATCTTGGAGAAGAACCAGGTGAGGCCATTCACGCAGATAAGAAGAAAGTCTACGGTCAATCGGCTGAGCCGGTATTGTGCCGTTTCTTATACTTTCTACTATCTTGTAAATGACTGGATCCTGGGCCTGAACTTTTCTTCAGTCTTTTAAAGACAAGCTTTGAGATCTCAAGATGCTGCATTTTTTACTGCTTGTATGACCTCACGAGAGATAAGCCGACTTAGTCCATCAGCGTCAGAATGGTTTATTCCTTTTCGGTATCTGCCTGTGTAATTATAGTTGGCCAGGGCAGCGAGTCATCTGCGGCCCATAGCAGCAAGCTTTGCTGTAAATGATGGGTTATTATAAGTCACAACCTCAAATACAAGTAGTCGTGAAACTTTGTAGTAACCGCCTACTTGAGGGCGAGAAATTCGAGTTTATGAGCTTGATAATTGCTTTCACTTTGCTTAAGGCTCCGGCTTGCATAGGCAATGACTCAATTCTTGTCTCCAAGCTTTTGGTAAAGTACACCTCCTAGTCCTAACGAGGAAGCATCTACATGAACAGGAAACGACTTTAAGTAGTCAGCATATCCGAGAACAGGTGGATTTTTTAGCTGTTGCTGAATACTTTTGAAAGCCCGTTGCTGCGGTTCCTCCTATCGAAATACAGAGCGTTTGACCTTTAAGTGATTCTTTTTCTGTTTCTTGGTTGGATGACCCATCACCAGATAATTTAGAGGTCTGGCAAAGGCAACGAATTCTCTGATAAACCGTCTGTAATATCCGGCGAAACCAAGAAACTGACGAACCTGTTTTACAGACTAGAGAGTAGGCCAATTCTTTACGGCTTCTGTTTTCGTTGGGTCTGTCTTGATCCCTTCTTCGGAAACTACATGTCCCAGTAGGTTGTCTCTTTCCGGAAGAATTCACATTTGATAGTTTTATTTTCAAATGGAAATCAGCCAAACGTTCAAAAACTGCGTCGAGGCGATTGAGGTGGGAATCAGTGTCCTTGCTGAAGATTATGATATTATCGAGGTAGATGAGGCAGTCTCTCAGGTTGAGATCTCACATACAGCGTTCCATGAATCGCTTAAAAGTGGCGGGAGCGCTGCAAATGTAGATCATTGTTGTAAACATACATATTATGTTATTATATATATATATATATATATATATATATATATATATATATATATATATATATATATATATATATATATATATATATATATATATATATATATATATATATATTTCTTTTAGTTTGAATGGGCAATGTTATGAATACATAACAATGTAATAAATACATAACCGAGCATAATTTTTATCAAAATATTTCAATGAACACATTAAGGTTTTCCTGTCTTTTATTGTCTAATTTACCACGGTCCATCGTGCAAATGACCCCTGAGCAACTGAACTCTGAACCGTGATAAATCAGACGATAAACCACTCGAAGGCCTTGATTATTTGTTAAATAAAGTGAACTTTGTTCATTTATTTCATGTGCTTTATAAATATGCCAAATGTTACGTTTTCCATCTCTAATGATGTTTTTTTTCTATTCGTGTTTATCGTTTATGCCAATAATTTAAAACACCCAAAGACATTTCTGTTATGTTTTATTACTAAAAATGTAACCGTAATTGGAACACTAGGCGTCAGTAAATCGTCATTACCGATAGAAAACGGTGGTTACGAAGAATCTATATTCAGTATATAAAAGATAAAAGGTAATGGTAGATTTCCCGAAAGCACAGAGCACCCCAAATATAGCCATACAGCCATATGCATATATAAAACATATTTTACCACATATGACTTGTTCATCTTTCTTGTACGTTTGTATAACAATGGTTATAAAGTCATTTTAGTATCGTAATGTGTTACTTTCGATGGAGCTGATTACATGTTATAGTTGCCGACCAACATGTAATCAGCGATTCATTTGACAGTGATCAGCCTCATGTCCGGTGTATAGTATAATTACTTTCACTGGTTCTTGGAGCATAGGAATATAGACTGTTAAGTTTTTGCCTCCATTCTGTCGGGTTATCGAGTAAACATTTCATATACAAGCAATTTTATACTTGCTCGTATAAAAGTGATGTTTTATGAAGCATTATACAACAGATAACCTGACTTAAAGGAGTATCCGAATTTTCCTTAATCAAGAACAATTAAACTTAACTAGAAACATATTTGATATAACTGAATGTAGTCAACTTCACTTTATGAATAATGGAATTCAAAATGTGTTTGGCTGAAAATTACACTGACATAATATTATAAAATGTACTGGCATATACATGCATTCCCCAATACTGTAAATACTCGTGCAAGTTTATACATTTCGAAAGGTGACTAGATTTGTTGTGCTTTCGAGAAAACCATTGGTTTGATGTTCAGAACACTCTGAAATTGAAAACTACCTAAGGACTAATCTTTTTTTGTCCAACCCTTTCTTATTCTACACATTGCATCAAGGCAATGATCTGTGATCATGTTTATTACTTCGTTTGAATGTCTAAAGGATGAGAAAAAAGAAGGTATCGACATTAAGTAACTGTTACAACTTTTCAAGTGCGAGTGAATACTTGTAACAACAGTGTTACCCCATTATTGTAGAATCAATTTATATCGTTTTTGAATAATTTGTCAAAACTCGGCACATCCTAATTGGAGGCGGATTGCTGGGAGAAGCATTCTTTCTTTCTTCTATTTTCTCTCCCCCCCCCCCCCCCCCCCCCCCCCCCCCCCCCCCCATTTTTGGAGCTTACTTTCTCTTAAAGTTTATTCTGGTGTATGTTATTTCATGTACACTTTTTGCTTTCAATTACCTGTACCATTCATTCAACCCGACGTTGCTTTTTTTTTGCTTTTGCGTTAAATTCAACATATGCACTACTTTTGATCTGATTCACCCAGTGAAGCTATGGGTAGTAGTGTAAGAGCTGAATTTTTTAAAGCTCGATACTACTTGTGATGTTTGTAGAAAATTTAAAAAAGATTAAAATGACGATTAAAGCAGTCGTTTGATCCTGTGATAAAACAAAATTAAACACAAAGAATATGCTATGAGTCGATTCTTACGAAATATGTAAGTTGTTTTGTTCGTTCACAAGTGCGTGCGGTTCAAGTTAGTTGTTCGATAGTTCTATACATTAAAAATTGAAAGATGTTACGTACATTTAACTTTTTTTGTTGTAAAGTTTTGAAGTTTAAACGCTGATTTTTATAGAGCTCTATTTTCTGTGTATGTTATAAGTTACTATGTGCATTGGATCATTATATACCTACATGAATTCTGTAAAAATATGGCTTGTATCACAAGTAAATACGAACAGACAGAAAACTATTCCGTATTGTACGCGTTTATGGCAAATGATTCACAGAGAAAACGAAGTGTAAATTCGCCACGGCAGAGATCCATTAAAATTTACTATACTTTCTAGAACTGCAACCCATAGAAACCCATATATCATCGTAAACTGCAAATTAGAAGCTGTCAAACTACGAAAAGAAAAGGGGATGTAGACCGATTTGTGGTGAAACGCAGCCAGATTGAAGACACTGACCTTTTCTCGGATCGCGTTGTTGCGGCGTCGCGCAGTAAACGACCCTAATTTCGTATTCTTTGTGAATCATTTGCCATAAACACGCGAAATTTAACACGAAACCTGTCTTATTTTACTGAAAATACATTATGCGGATGAAATAAGCCCCCATTTTACACGAGAACATGCCAAAAAATGAAAAATTGAGGGGTTTTATGGATACTTCTTTCACCTATACCACATAACGAAGGCACATTTTCGTCCAAATTACGGTGAATTGCTACATTATAACATAAACCCTTATTAGAAAAATGAATTAAACGACCCGTTACACGCGTAAATTAGATAAAATACTGCAAACCGAGCGATATGGCAAAGAAACGTATTATCAAATGTTGGTGTCGGACAGAACATCTTGAACTTGGTGTCAGTAAGAACCTTCCTTGCGAATCATGTGGTGTCAGACAGAACATTTGTGGTCTTGAACACCTCGTATTTTCGGAAGTAATGAAGATTTCAACGGGATATTTTGCAGACAAAGAGATAGAATGTTGGGCTTTTATTATGCCGGAATCCTTAGGCGGTGCCCGATCGTTGTTTTTTCCTGCTTATGTGTGTGCTTGTAGGTCTGTGTATCTTGGGCGGTGCGCAACAGTGTTGTTATATCTTACTTGTCTGTTTGTTTATCTATGTAAGTTAGTTATGTGTGTGTGTTTGTCTTTTGTACGTGAGTGTCTACGCTGCTGTGGTATACATTGTAGGGTTATAACTGTGATTAAGGAACGTAGAATTCCCTTTTGAATATTCAACCTTGTTCCATTTTTCCCTTCAACCCCGCACCCCCCCCCCCCCCCCCTTCTACCCCCTACCCCTTTCTCCCCCTATTTCTATATTTTCATAAAATTAAAATGTACTTGTTGGATTTCTGAAACAACCCGTCTATAATATTTTTCCGTTACAGCTTCTTTTTGTTGTGGACCTACTTTGAAAATGCGTGGCTCTGTGGCTGTGCTTATGGTGCTCTGTGCTTCCGAGAAATCTACCCTTACCTATCTCTTGGCACGGAAACCACATTGAGACTCTGGATATATTCTCTCGGCCAGTTTCTGTAATCTGGTTAGGGTAATGCGAGTAAACATCTTGTTTAAAAAGCGAGATGCCTCGACAGTTGTTGCAGTCAATGCGGTCACTCTTGTTCTTGTAGAGAGTTACGATGTTAGCGTCTCTCATGTCTTGAGGAGCTGCACCTTCTCTCTAGCATTGAATTAGGAGTCGATGCAGTGGTTTTAGCAAACTGGGTTTTCCACTATTTATGACTTCAGTTGGGATGCAATCCTTGCCTGGAACCTTTCCTGAAGGCAACTGGTCAATAGCTTTGGCAAGTTTCTCCGCTGAAGGTTCATTGTCAAGCTCTAACATCATGGGTAGTTGATTAGTAACATCAATGGCCAACTGTTGAAGAATGTTTTCTCTGGAGTACAGCTCACAACAGTTTTCCACCCATATGTCAAGTGGATTTGAGGGGTGCTGTTTTCTTCACTCCCGGTCCGACTGCTTTTTTGATGCTGTCGTACATGCCCTTGATGCGGATTGTTGGATTGTGTTGTAGAGGGATTTTTGCGGGTTTGTAGGGCAGAGTGTTTGGCATCGATCAGAGGGTCGAGTTTCTCGACGTTGTGGTCGAACCAGTAATTCCAGTAATTCTTTTTGGTTCCTGTTTTCTTGCCAAAGATGGTAATGTGTGTTGCATTCCCCAAGTTGTTCCATAGTTGGGTTGAGGCTTGGTCATAGTCTCTAACCAGGGATGAGTCAAGAAGGCTAACAAATTCAGATGACAAGTGTGGCAACTTTATCATGCTAGCATTGATTCTAGGCTTTCTTTCTTGCTTTGTTATACGGAACCTTTTGGGTTGTATCTTGATGCTTGAGCATACATAAGGTTGGCTGAGACACTGTCAGAGCTGTGAGAGTTTCTGGTAATGAGAAAGTGTCTCAGATGTCTGCGTCTTGTTAGTAGTAGGTGAAGCTGATGCCAGCGTTTGGACCGAGGATATACTGTGCTGTTATTTGGTGCTGAAGTAGGTGTTGGTCACGCATAGCTCGTGATATGAACACAGCTCCAAGAGACGTTGCCCATTTTCATTGCACTTTCCTACTCCAAAGCAGACGGGACAGTTAGGCCAAGCATCATTATCATTTGCTACACGAGCATTGAAATCGCCCAGTACGATAAACTCTTCCTATTGTGGGATGCTTATGATGGGGGTGTCCAATTGGCTGTTAAACTCATCCATGAGTGTTTGGGCATACACACAAAACAGACTAATGGGCCTGATTCATTCAAGCTACCAGAGTCAGCAAGTCGAGTCCCTTGCAGTGAAGCTATGTCAACTTTCAGGTGCAGTAGCTCATTGTTGATGATGGCTGTCAAACGTAAAGAGTTGTTGTGGGAGTCTTTATGTGAGGAGTTGTTGTTGTGGGAGTCAAATTGGCGGAAAATGACGTATTTTTGTCAAGAATTTTCTGAAAACTATGTAAGTGTTACTTTGTCTGTAGTTTTCTCTTAATTTCAATATGGCCAGTCCATAGAGCTATGTTTTAGCTTTAATCGGCATCAGTCGTTGGCTAAATAGATGTAAGATCAAAAAAGTTATTGAAGGCACCAGTTGGGTGATTGGGGTAATATTTTGAAAGACCTTCATTTTTTCCCTCCATTTTAACGCATCTAAACCCTACTAAAGCCTTTATGTTGTTAACTATGATTAACCATTTACTAATTAAGAAATTCATCCAATTTTCACGCACATAAGTACATTTATCGCCGATTTATTTCACTTTATGCATGTTATGTTGTTGTGGGGATGACTTTATGACAATTTTTTGTTGTGGGTAAATATTGATTGGAAGGTCCTGGGTTTAGGTCTGTTGAAAATGAGTCTGTGTATCACTGAAAAGTGTAAGCTGATACAAAATTAAGCAGTGTTATGCACATATTGGTTAAAGTGAATATGTCTGTGATATTTTTCTGCCAGAGTGATAGAATTTTTAAAAAGCGCGGAAGGATAAAATATGTTATAAGTATTATTAAGAGATCAATTACCGGTTGAACATATACATGTATTGGAAAACGTTTTGTTAAAAAAATACACAAAAAATACAGTTAGTTAAATATATAGTCCCCTTACACAATTTACTTAACACAATTAACTTTACTTACCGATACAGGTACATTTGTACAATTTTTAGAAGAAATTTTCTTCCGGGCTTTTTAAAAATTCTACCACTCTAGCAGAAAAGTATCATTAACCAATATGCGCATAACACTGCTTAATTTTGAATCAGCTTACACTTTTCAATGATACCCAGACTCATTCTTGCCAGACCTGAACCCAGGACCTTGTTTACCCACAACAAAACAATTGTCCTAAAGTCATCCCCACAACAACATAACATGCATAAAGTGGGAAAAAAATCTGCGATAAATGTATTTAATGAGCGTGAAAATTGGATGAATTTCTTGATTTGCAAATGATTAATCATAGTTAACAACATGAAGGCCTGAGTAGGGTTTAGATACGTTAAAATGGAGGGGAAAATGAAGGTCTTTCAAAATATTACCCCAATCAGACAACTGGTGCCTTCAATAACTTATTTGTTCTTAAATCTATTTAGCCAACGACTGATGCCGATTAAAGCCAAAACATAGCTCTATGGACTGGCCATATTGAAATTAAGAGAAAACTACAGACAAAGATACACTTACACAGTTTTCAGAAAATCCTTGACAAAAAAATGTCATTTTCCGCCAATTTGACTCCCACAACAACAACTCCTCACATAAAGACTCCCACAACAACACTTTACGTTAGACCCCCCTGCTTTCTGAGGTCAGAGATAGACACATTAGATCAGACGATAAGCCAGTTGTCATAGTACGTACATTTCAGGACCCGATCCTGAGTGCTGCTTTCATTGTTGTTTTCATGACAGATACTGTCCACTTGTCGGAGATTATCCTAAGCCCCACGCACCAAGTGAGGCAGGTGGCCAGTGGCGGGACAACACCTAATTGACTGAGGGCTGCTCCCGTTTTATATCGGGCGGTAGCTGTCCAATAAGTTAGAGAATTTCTCCCACCGTTGGGAATGACCCCTTGCGCCTGACTGTACACCAATTAAGCTTGGGCATAGAACCGGTAGCTGTCATTCCCCGTGTTGGTTCTGCGCTGAAAACGTAGCTGGAGTTTCCTCTCCAGTGCACACAAGTCTGGACAAGTTGTGTGGAGAGACTGAGTTGCACAAGCCTCAGAATCCCCTCTAGGTTTCAATGGCAGAATCCAGAAAAGTAAAACCAATACATTTGTGACCATATTGACTGCAGGAGCTGCCGTGAATCTGCCAGGGTTTGACAAACAGCCGTCTTCTAATGGGTTCCACTCCGGATTTTCTGTCGGGGTTTCCACACCTAACCTTTGACTGTCCCAAGTCATCCACAATCCAGCAGAGCTATTTAACCATAACTAGGGATCTGTTCGCGGGCATATCCACACATACCGTATGTCTTAGGGCAGACTTCCTCCAAATTATTTGATCCGCAACTGAAGAAGTAGATGCATAAAAGCAGCAATAATAATGTGGAGAGCAATAGTATAATTATAAACTTAAACTAACTTGTTTAGAATAGGAATATGCAAATAAAATAGCAATTAACACATTTTAAAAACTATAACAAGTGCCGTCTAAGATGTCACTTAAAGAGAGAAAATAAACACAGAAATTGTCCTTGATTTTTCTTTGAAATATCATATATAGACTGACATCAGACTTTAGAACACCAAGATAACTAAATATATAAAGTGTCTACCAACAGCCTGGATACCTTCTGGTTCAATGCAAACTATGGTCGGGATATCCGTGAAGAAGAAAACAGTTATGGATTTGGTCTTGGTGGATGTGACAGTAGGGTTGGGAGTAGGTTGCATGATACTAATTCATTTCCTTCTTTATTTCATATAAATGATTTTGTCTACAGACATTATTTTCGGTATTTTAGTTATTTCAGTGATAGAAAAAACATTAAAGCAAATTAGTTTAACATGTCTACTTACAAAATATCTCAAAAAATATATTGAGAATTATGCTTATTTAGCTCTGAATATGTGATTTAGACTCCCTTTACATTCTTATGAATGCGATGTTCGCTTTTTTTGTTTTGTTTCAAGTACAAGAAATACAGATGTAAGACGTGTTGTAAGCTATATTTGATGCGCTCACTGTGCCCACTGTAGTGCTCATAGTTTCCATCATGAAAGATAATATATTTTATTCAGGTATCGATTTGTCCTTATATTTGTCCAGTTTCCTTAGATAGTTTTTATTCAAGCCAGAAAACTGAGGTGTCTTCATTCTGGAATAGTTTAGTAAATTTTAAAGAGAGCAGAGAAATTCATTGATTCTAAATCAACTTGTTTTCATCAATGATGATGAGTAGCATCGAAATTATATTTGTTGTTTCATTCAGACCTCTGCAACAACACAAAGACAACATTACATTTTTACTATTTTTAAGACTTCAAGCTCTATTATGAATGGCATTGTACTGACCGATGACCATGGATGCTGGTCGGATGGGTTTGAACCTGGCTTAGCCTTTGTCCTTACGTTGTTGGTCTTTTTGTTCTAAGTCTGAAAAGCTTTCATTTACGACAATCGGACATCGGGTTATAAAGATATGATTTCTCAAATAGCGCTTCCCCTACATAAATTTCAAGTAAGTTAGTCTCGAGTTAGAAAGTCAATATCTTAAGTTGGTTTTCTAAATTTTGAGATAATAAGTCGATGATATCTCGGATATTGGGGACGGAACTGAACGTTCATTCCTTTCACAGTTTGGTCCTGGGCTTTTTCCTCAATGGCTGTGATTGTTTGACTCAGTGACTCTCATATGCTGCTTTAATTTATTTGTCGTCTATCCCGTATCGTCGGGCTCTTGTTAATGGTGTTCCCTCGTTGCCTATATACATTCTTTGAGAACATACCGACGTGTGTTAAGGATTCACATAGCTGGAATAACTTTTAGCATTTCTATCTAAGTTAATTATGTTAATAAATGTCGTATTTTTCATCTACATTTACATGTACAGTGTACTGCCCAACAATCAATACTGATTATAGCTGGGAAGCGTCTTGTCTAGGACAGACTGTTAAAAGATGAGCAAGCTCATTAGGTGCAAAGTTAAAAAGAACTACAATTACTAAGATTAAAAACAGATATAGATTAGAAAGTTACAGTTGCCAGCCTCTCAATGAATAGAATCAAGCTGGGGCTGGACTGTATGTGTAGTGGGGAGACCATTCCAGGAACGAATTGTTCTTGGAAAAAAGAAGTTTGAGTGGTATTGCTTGGTATGAGATGGTATGGTCAACTTCAATAAGACTGCATTTTATTTTGAAAAATATAATGACGGAATTTTTGATACGGCAATTGCCAGTTGAGATCATTAAGCCTTTGAGTAACGCCGCTTGTTTGGCCATATTTATTACATACGTATCGAGCTGCATATCGTTGTACTCGTTCAAGGGTGCCATATAGAAGAGCAATATTCAATCTGTGGGTGGACATAGGTGTTGTAAGCTGTTTCTTTTACTTTTCTGTTGTTAGTTTTGACATTTCTTTTGATGAATCTAAGTGAATTGTTTGCATTTGATGTGATGTTATCAATATGTTTTGACCAACTGAGACCTTTACTTAGTGTGACGCCCAGGTATCTAGCAGCTTCTCTAGTTTTAGTGCTATATTATGGAGTGTATAATTGTAGATGATATGTTTTTTCTTTCATGTGATCCTCAATTCCTCACACTTATCCGGATTGAACTCCATTGACCAGTCCTTTTCACAGGCTTCAAGGGAATGGAGATCATTTGTAGGGATTGGGAATCAAGGGAGGATTTAACCGTCAGATAGACATTTAGTGTCATCTGCAAAACGTCGTGACATACTTTTATTGGACTCTGGGAGGTCATTGATTTTGGCTAATAAGAGACAGGGCCTATGACTGACCCTAGTGGAACCCCAGACAGAACAGGAAGTTCATCCGAAGTGAAGCCATCCACAACTACTCTTTGGGATCGGTCCTTGAGAAATGACTTGATCCACTGGGATACTAATGAGTGGACTCTTAGGGTATCGAGCTTATGAATTAGTGTGTGATGGTCAACCTTGTCAAAGGCTTTACTGAAATCCATTACGATGACGTCAGTTTGTCAACTTCTAAAGAAGTCAACTTCTCCCCAGAGTTGCCCACCTCCCTACCCTAGAGCAGTTCAATGCTGCAGTTTGCAGCATGGAACATGTCTCGCATTAGTAGTTATCCTGCAAACTCGAGTTTTAATCTTTTTTATATCACCAAATTTATTTTTAGTTTCTTCCACTCTAAATTTTTTTATCACTATATTCTTTCTCTTCTTGATTTTGACGCGCAAAACGTCTACGTTCCCGCAAGGGGTTTGACGTCAGATAGTTTGTTGGCCATTTTCAAGATTGTCAAATAGGCCTACCTCCGTTTCGTCGAACTTGATTAGGGGCCTACAATAAAAATATCATAACGGTAGATCTATTTAGGCCTAAAAAAAAATCTTTGTTTCCGGTAACATGCTGAAAAAAATTAGGGTCGGTAGGTCGGAATTTTTTTTTTTTTGGAAATTTTTTTTATTAAGGGGGACTTTTCGGAAATTATTTTTTTTGTCAAAAAATGATTACAAATAAGGGGGTTATGCCTTTAGAGCATCAGTAAGTTGATTTCTAACATCACTGGCTATGTTTAAAGCATAAAAAAGTGCAGTTTTGCATCTTTTTGTTAAAAAGTTGAAAAAAATATTCTCCAAGGCCATAAAAACATTTAGGGTCGGGCCAAAAATTTAGGGTAGGTCGGGATACCGGAAACAAACAATTTTTTTAAGCCTTATTAGGTCTTTCATGCACTTAATTAATTCTCTAGATCTAACAGTTTGAGGTCGGTCCTTGATTCCCTCAAAAATGCCGCACACACACGCACACACACACACACCTTAAATAGATTCAAGCTAATTGGATTTTGGCAATAGCCTATAAAGAGAAAAACGTTTCCTGATGAAATTATTAACGGAGTGTGTCTTTCGTCTCCGGTTCAGTTGACTTTTAATAAGATTTAAAGGCGTTCGCAAGGTCATCCTTCATGCACCCTCTAATAATTTTGGGATGGTGTATGAGACATTTCCATAACCTCACGCACGAACACTCGCACCTTTTGACCTCTACGAAAGAGTTGCTTCCCTTAGCTGAGTCAGGTACCATTTACGCATGACGGAAGTGGAATCAATAGACGATAACAAAATTTAGGGTCACTAAGAAAATGTGATAAAAATACCTTTATTTAAGGCCCATTAACTACTAAAGGGTTCAAAATGATGTCCGACGAAATATTACGAAGGAATCCACAAGATGATTTTGATTTAATTCAGCGTGTAGGCAGTGGAACGTACGGAGATGTGTACAAGGTAAACACTCAAAATATTTGAAGATCTTCCTGTCAGTTTACTGTCAAAATACTGAAAATATTACTATTATTATAATTTATCATCTTTTGTCGCGAAAGCCATTCAATGCGATGGCTGTGACATTTGGTTTCATAGTCGTTGTGCCAACATTGGTCCCAAATCATTTAGCATATTACGTCGAACCTGTCAAACCTGGATCTGCACACATTGTGGTATTCCAAATCTGTCATCTAGTTGGTGCCTGGAGTTAGATGAACTCTCTACTACTAACCGTTACATGGACCTAACAAATCCCATCCATGAACAGTCATATGGAAATAGTGCAGCCCATGTCACATCCTACCCAGCATCTTCTACACCAAGAAAGGATTTTATTCAACATACTGACATAGGGCTCACTCAAATTGAACATTCAAAAAATATTTCCTCAGACTCGGACCCTGTTATTCGCAGTAAGGTATCATCACATTTGGACAGTGTTATCTCTGAACCGGAATCCCCCTTACTGTCAGCGTCATCAATTAGTAACTCTTCGATCGCTACAGAAAACATTTCATCAACTATTCCAAAAGGTCAGTTCTAATGTGTAATTATAAACTTTCAAAGTGTCAGAAATAAGCAAACGGATCTGTATAACATTATTACTTGTATGGAACAGGATGCTGTGATAGGTGATGAGACTCATTTTCAGCCTGATTTACTTGATGCAGAAATATTACCTTATGGTATCCCTGATGAGCACCGTTATAAAATATTCAGGAAAGACAGGAGGACTCTAAACGACAGGGGTGGTGGTGGGGTAATGGTTATGGTGAAACCAGAATACGAATGCGAGGAATGCCCGGGCCTTGACACAGAATGTGAACTCAAGTGGGTCAAAGTCATAACAAGAAGAAAGGACAAACTCTTAGTAGGAGCATTTTATCGTGAACCGAAGTCACCTATAGAAGCACTGGACCACCTGAATACCTCTCTTCGTACCATCACATCCTCACAGAAATACAGTAATTTCAAGATTATATTGGGAGGCGATTTTAACCTCGGGGATATTGACTGGTCAACAGGCAGTGCACCAACAGGAGCCCGTGACAAGAGCCACTGTGACAAGCTATGTAATATCCTGAGTGAGCACAGCCTAGAACAAGTAAACAGAAACAATACAAGACAGGGAAGACTACTAGATCTTCTCATCCCAACCTCATACAGAAATGTTCCACCTGCCCTCCTATTGGTTTGTCCGACCATGATGTCCTTGCAGCGATCACACTCCTCCGTGCAACCACCCAGAAGAAGGCTAGCCGTACTGTCTATAACTACAAGAAGGCCAACTGGGACAAAGTACATGAAGAGTTATCTCACGCCAAGGACAGATTCCGTCAGAGTTACAGCAGACGGAGTGTGGAAGAAAATTGGAATGTTTTTAAGACCTCTATATTCAAGGCCATGGACTCCTTCATACCTAAGAAACAGTTGAAGAAGAAATCAGATATATTCCATGGATGAACACTGATATTAAACGAATGATCCAGAAAAAACATAGACTTTATAACAGATCGAGGAAAAACCACAACCCTGACATCAAAGAACAATTCAAAGATCTCCGAAGAAAGGTACGAAACAAGATACACTCTGCATACTACAACTATTTGAATAACCTACTTGATCCTGAAACCGATACCACTTCCAAGACCTTCTGGAGATACATCAAAGCCATAAAGCAAGATACCATGAATATAGGGACCCTGAAAGCAAATGGGAAAATAGCAGACACACCAAGAGAGAAAGCTGACATGTTGAATGAGCAGTTCACCTCTGTATTCACATGGGAAACCAGCGCCACAACACCTGATAAAGGCAACTCACCATATTGTCCAATGGAAAACATACATGTAACCATTAAAGGGGTGGAGAAATGTATTAAACGTCTCAATGAAAAGAAAGCAACTGGACCTGACAAAATTCCTATCTCCATCCTTAAGAAGAATTCTGATGTCATAGCCCCAGTACTCGCTGCAATCTATCAGCAATCAATAGACTCTGGAGAAGTACCATCAGATTGGAAGGATGCGAACGTTGTGCCCATCTTTAAGAAGGGCGACCGCTCGAAGCCAGAAAACTATCGCCCAGTTTCATTGACAGCTGTGGTTTCCAAGATGATGGAACACATTGTGGTTTCTCAGATTATGAACCACCTTGATGACCAGAACATCCTCCATGAGAACCAGCATGGATTCAGAGCCAGGCGATCATGTGAGTCTCAACTGATTATGACACACCGACGATATAGTCAAACACCTCGACAATAAACATCAAGTCGACATGGCCATTTTAGATTTCTCAAAAGCGTTTGACAAGGTCTCACACTCATACCTATCAGAGAAGCTTAGATACTATGGGATCCAGGGTAGCACACGGAGGTGGATAGACTCGTTCCTAGCTGACGGCTTCCAGCAGGTGGTGGTGGACAATGCCTCATCAGACAGGACACGTGTAACATCTGGTGTTCCTCAAGGATCGGTACTCGGCCCAATTCTGTTTCTTCTTTATATTAATGACATCACTAACAACATTTTATCAACTATTAGACTTTTCGCAGATGATTGCGTAATATATAGACCCATACGGAGGACCTTGAACGTCTTGTGCAGTGTGGAGATACATGGTGCATGGAGTTTAACGTCAAGAAGTGTGCGATCATGCAATTCACTACAACATACAGGAAGAGCCATTATAACTATCATATGAAAGGTCAACAACTTGAATCAGTTCAACACCATCCGTATTTAGGCGTGGAGCTAACATGAAATTCAACTTACACATTAACAACATCTCCAAAAAGGCATCTAGCGTACTAGGATTTTTGAAACGTAACCTGAAACACTGTCCACAGAAGATAAAAGAACGAGCATATCTCAGCCTAGTCCGCCCGAAACTTGAAAATGCATCATCAGTCTGGAATCCACAACAGAACACACAGATCAAACAACTAGAGCAGGTTCAAAGTAATGCTGCTCGCTTTGTATGTAACAAGCCGTATAACCCTAACAAACCAGACAGTGTCTCTGCTATGATCACCAACCTGAACTGGACTCCATTATACCAACGCAGAATTAAAGCCGATCTCATCCTACTGTATAAGACGGTCAACGGCCTAGTAGCCATTGTAGTGATTTACCACCCAATGCTAGCACTGATGAGAAGTACACGACACAGCCATACAGTCAAGTTCATAACATTCCAGTGCCGCCTCAATATCTACCAGCATTCCTTCTTCCCCAGAACAGTTACTCATTGGAACAGACTACCAGAGTCAACCGCTACAGCTCCCAGCTTGGAGGCATTCAAATCAGCCATCCAGCAGGTGCCAGCAGCAACAGTATTCTGAGAGTGAGGGATGTGTGTACAGTGTATTATACATGTTTGACTTTTAAATTTGGACATTCTTAAAGTTTTTACCGTGACAAATTCACACTACACGCATGTACAGTTTCACCCCTCGTTAGTAAATGTCTGCTTGCAGATTTTGACGAGTAACCAAGTTGAAGTTGAAGTTGTCTATGTCTGCATGCTGAATTACAACTTGAGTTTTGCTTGTTATTTAACTTCGTGATCTGTATGATAAACTATTTGTGAACCAGTTTCAAGACTAAATTCCATGTTTTTGGAAGTGTCTAGGTGTCCAGTTACCTGAAGCCTAGTTGGTAACAGGATGCCTAGCCTGTGTTCTAACCGTCTTAGGTGCTGGCAACTTGATACCTAGTATATCCAACAGGGGTTTTCTTGGGGTCCAGTAATCTATGAATTATGTATTTCTCTGTTCAAATCATTTATATCAAATGTTTTACATAGTGGGCGTGAAATGAAGCCATTATATTTTATAAATTATGTATTACACTAGCGTAATAAAGCTTCTGTGTTGATATTGTTTTAAGTATAGGTGATGTTGATCAACTTTACTTGGTCAATATATATATAAATATGTAAAGAAAGAAGAAATTTGATGTTTAATCAGGAAAAGTTGACTTGTGACAAAAAGGATGCTATGACACATGTTATATTTGTGCCATTCCACGTTGATTTTTTAAAACTCATTGGATAAGATTAATTAAATCATTGGCAAACATTTCGTTGTTTTCTTCATTATATTCTTAGAAATAAATAAATTCAGCTCCAATTATACTTGGCAGTTTTAAGAAGTTCTGGCAAAATTATTGTGAATATTAATTTTGGATTTTGCCTCTAACTTCAATTAATTGATGTCGATAAAACCTTCAGTTTTGAATCCCCAACTCCAACTGAAAAATAGCAAACCTCCAGTTTTTGGATTCTGAACTTATCACATGTACAGGGGTGTAAAATTCCATTCGCCCACTCGCATTGGTGAGTTTAAGTCTGGAGAGGATGAGTGGACCTCGCTGTATATTCGACCGATTGGGCAAGTGCTTTTTATATTGTAACTTTACCAAAATTCAGCAAAAAATGTTTTAAATAATATCACGAAAAATGAGAACAAACTTTGTGTCTGTAGACGCTTTAAAATTCAATTGCTTACCAATAATTATAACTAATGCAATTACTACAAGAAAGCCAGTCAAGATAAACTTATATATCTGAGTTAATGTTATTATTGTCAACATTTATTTTCACGTACTTTGTCAAAGCAAGGCAAACTAACATCCGTAGTTTATTTGGAGAGTGACCAGGTGGTGGAGATGACAAAAGTTAAAGAAAAAGAAAAATGCCAGCTGTGAAAAGAAAATTTAAGCAGAATGAATATGATTAATTAAAATGGAAATGTAGTGTACAAGAGAATATTATTTCTCTATTGTGTGTTGTATTTGTTTGTTTGTTGTACATAATACCTCTTTCATAAAAGTGACAGTATTAAAAATGTCATTAAGATAGTTGTAATTTTATTAGGGCGAATGACTGTTCACTAAAGGCAAGTAGATTTTACAGGCTTCTAGTCCTGCAGGGTGAGTGGTGTGAAAAAATATTTTACATCCTAAATGTATGAACATAATTTAAATCTGTTACCTATAAATTCTCATGTTTGAAATAATTTTACTTGCTTGAAAATAGGGTAAAAATTAGGACTTAAACTACAATATGTAGACATTGGTAATGTTGACTTCAGCCATACTAAGATTCAAAACACATAATTCAATAGGAAAAAGTTTTTATGAACCACATGCTGATTTTTAACATGAGACATAATTTTATTTTGGTTATGTGTTTCAAAGTATTCAAAGTTTTAGGCCATTTTTAAACTGAAAATGAAGCAACCTTAGTTTGAGCCAGTAGCCTAAGAGGCATGATGACAATATTCCTGACAGGTGTGATATTGAATTCTGGCCGTGGTTTTGCAGAACTAACTCTGAAAGGCAGACATAGCATTTAGTTTAAGGTGCAGAACAGACGATTATCTTGCTACCAACTAGATAATAATTTTTATTTTTTTCAACTTCTTTTTCTAAATTCCTACTTTTTTCACTTTTCAATCTCTTAGTTACCTATGTTTTGAGAAGGAAATGGGCAGTTATACAAAATTTTAATAGCCTCACAGGGCTCCAGATAATTTTATTGGCCTATGAGTATTCACTCATCATATTTTTTTGTGAAGGAGTAAAATAGTAAAATCCGAAATTGATCAGGAGTAATTTTACTCCTGAAAATTTGAAAATGTGAAAAAAACAGAAATCAGTTTTATAACATATTTATCGGGTGTAACACCCATGAATTTGTTTGCAGTTCAGTTTCAATTCAGCATTCAAGTTTTTGCTCCCTTCAATGGCTTGCTTTGGCTTCACACTCGCTACTGAATCCAATAGAATATTCAACATACCTTAAGCTATGTTTTAGGGATCATTTTTGTTGATTTAAAGAATGTTTGTTTACTTTCACATTCTTAGAAAGAGACATTTTTGTTGTTTACTCCGCACAGGAAGTTGATATTTTAAATCGGCACCACTTTAAGCTACACTACCGTGCCATCAATATTAATTCCTATCTATTTGATTTACGCATGTATTGATTGTATGATATAGTTTAACCTAGGTGTATAGAGTACAATTCAATGTGTGTGTACGTTCAATGTGGGAGAATTAATGCCGGCCGTGCTCTGTTACATAAAGCATCCAGACGATTCAGATTTTGTTTACGCTAGTAAAAAGTCATTGCGCGCGTTTCTGTAATTAGATATACGTTTTTATATACTTAATAGTTATCAAACATGCGTATATGCGTTATTTCAAAGCGTAATTTATGCTAATACGCATCTTATCTGGAGCCCTGGCCTCAGGAGTTATTCTCTTTGAACAAAATGTAGGGTATGAATACTGTCTAAGCAGGTAATATGGAATGAAAACAATGTGTTGGTTTTAAATCACATAGTCAAAGGCATATTTGCTTTAAGTAAATGAAAAGAAAAGGGGTTTCGAATAGCATGCAGTGAAATTCGTGTCAACTGAAATCAGGAACACTCATATTGCAGAATGTCAGAAACTGAGCTGCAGAATAGACACCCTTCTTCCGTCTTAAAGAAAACAACCTAAACATGCAAATATCAGCTATTGTTGTAAAAATAGAATAAGTAAGGATCTGTTTATTAGGGACTATTTTCGATTCCACGATTGAAGCACATTTTTGACCGAATTACTGCTGTATAGCCTGAAGTCGGCTATTAATAGTGTTTAACAAGGAAGATATATTGTAATTCCTGGAAACTGTGACATTACTGTAAATTGATAATAACAGGCTTATTTGTTTCATTGTCCTTTTGACATAATAGGAGCTCATCTTGCACTGCATATCAGCCTTGGAAATAGTTACGAAATATCATAAGAAAAAGGATTTTTAAACGCAAAATCAACAAAACCACTCGCTTTGATACTAGATCATGATACTGGTCGGATTTCTTGGACATGGTGCATATTGTCAAGTGTAACAGAATCTTGAATAAGGCTGTAAAGGTGCCTTTCATCCAGCTAAAGCACATGGATACACATCGGTTGGACTTTTCTCTGTCTAGCAACCATTCATGAATTTCATCCATTAAATTTTTATCATTAATTAGTGAAAAGATTGAGGAGGTAGAACTTCGGAGTTTCTAAACTTTCTTGATAAAACTATTCATTCTTTTGTAAGTGTATAACAGCTTAAACAAAGTGTCAAAATGTTCAAACTAAAAATCTTTATAGTTTCTTTTTTTGTTTGCTTTTAAATTTTTTATCAAAATTAACAGGATCTGCTCCTGGAAGTGGATGTGGCCATAAATTTTGATTTAAGAAAATAAGAAACATATCCGTGTTTCAGATTGTTAGCTTGAGAAGTTGCTTGATAATGATTACCAGTATGTATTTAAGAATTAATACATAAGGTCAACATTTTAGACGTTTAAGCTTAATTGCCTGTAAATGTTACCTCTTCTTATTCTTGACCATATTTTATCTGATAATAAATTTTTGTGAACAATTGTGTTACATGATTCAACATTTCTGATTGTTTTAACATTGTTTGAACCTGATAAATATTGAGAATTGCATCCACTCAAAATGTAACACTAGAATGCGCAAATAAATGGCAGAAGTCGCCGCTGAAGGACTGCACAGTAAGTAAACTGACCAGTATCTTTTGTGCTATATGCAATGAGGTAAAATATGCATTGCTGTATCAGTGAATGCCAACGAAACACAAAATCCGCCTTCAAAATGGTTCCCAGGTTGTCATTCTCATGTATGATCTTTAAAATAAAATGATTTTCTAGAGAATCTACTTATTTCCGATTAAAGCACAATGTCTTCGCAGCCATACGCATGTATTCAATTGTTTCAATTCTGTTAATCACAAAAGATACTCACCGTGTGGTCCTTCAGCAGCGAATTCCGCCATTTATTTGCGCATTCTAGTGTTATGTTTTTTGCGAATGATCTGTTATTTGCGCATGCTGGTGTTACTGGATATACACGGTGGTTTTGAAATATTTAAATCTAGGCCTCTGGTCCAAGATGAATATATTTTAGAGTGGAGTCTGTAGGCTAGTAAAGTTTTCATTGACAAGTAAATTGTTAAACATCGACCATGTTTCATTCTCAGCATATTATTATAAGTGAATATATGTATGAAGTTTATGATACAGGTACGTTTAAATGCATACAGTATATATTGTGAAAGCACAGTGTAGTACCAAATTAAATTCTGGTCCTGTTGACTGTCAATCTATTTTTTTTATCGCAAAGTGGTAGAGAGCAATCTTGGATCATCATCAGTTTATTTGCTGTGTCAGTCGCTCTGTGCACCTATTTTGCTATAAAATGCTTCATTATATTTTCAGGCAAGGGAGAGAAACTCTGGTGAACTAGCAGCCATTAAGATAATCAAACTTGAGCCGGGAGATGACTTCGCCATCATACAGCAGGAGATCATAATGATGAAAGACTGTAAACATTCTAACATCGTAGCTTACTTTGGAAGTTATTTGCGGTAAGCAAACATTCTAACATCGTAGCTTATTTGGACGTTATCTGTGGTAAGCAAGCATTCTAACATCGTAGCTTACTTTGGAAGTTATCTGCGGTAAGCTAACATCGTAGCTTACTTTGGAAGTTACCTGCAGTAAGCAAACATTCTAACATCGTAGCTTACTTCGGAAGTTATCTGCGGTAAGCAAACATTCTAACATCGTAGCTTACTTTGGAAGTTTTCTGCGGTAAGTTACTTTGGAAGTTATCTGCGGTAAGTAAACATTCTAACATCGCAGCTTACTTAAGAAGTTATCTGCGGTAAGCGAGCATTCTAACATCGCAGCAAGCATTCTTACATCGCAGCTTACTTTGAAAGTTACCTGCGGTAAGCAAGCATTCTAACATTGCAGCTTACTTTGGAAGTTACCTGCGGTAAGCAAACATTGCAGCTTACTTTGGAAGTTATCTGCAGTAAGCAAGCATTCTAACATCGGAGCTTACTTCGGAAGTTACCTGCGGTAAGCAAACATTCTAACATCGCAGCTTACTTTGGAAGTTATATGCGGTAAGCAAGCATTCTAACATCGGAGCTTACTTCGGTAGTTACATGCGGTAAGCAAACATTCTAACATCGTAGCTTACTTTGGAAGTTATCTGACGTAAGCAAACATTCTAACATCGTAGCTTACTTTGGAAGTTATCTGACGTAAGCAAACATTACAACATTGTCGCTTACTTTGGAAGTTATTTCCTGTAAACCAACATTCTAACATCATAGTTTTGTCTGGTAAGAAAACATTCGTATATCATACTTGTAGCTGACTTTGGAAGTTATCATCAGTAAGCAAACAGTTTAAACATGGTAGCATACTTTAGAAACAAAGATCACAATCAATCTAACATTTGAAATTACTTTGGAAGTTATCTCCAGTAAGCAAAAAAGATATACTAAATATTTTAACACGGTAGCTTACTTTGGAAGTTATCTCCAGTAAGCAAAAAAGATATACTAAATATTTTAACACGGTAGCTTACTTTGGAAGTTATCTCCAGTAAGCAAAAAAGATATACTAAATATTTTAACACGGTAGCTTACTTTGGAAGTTATCTCCAGTAAGCAAAAAAGATATACTAAATATTTTAACATGGTAGCTTACTTTGGAAGTTATCTCCAGTAAGCAAAAAAGATATACTAAATATTTTAACACGGTAGCTTACTTTGGAAGTTATCTCCAGTAAGCAAAAAAGATATACTAAATATTTTAACACGGTAGCTTACTTTGGAAGTTATCTCCAGTAAGCAAAAAAGATATACTAAATATTTTAACACGGTAGCTTACTTTGGAAGTTATCTCCAGTAAGCAAAAAAGATATACTAAATATTTTAACACGGTAGCTTACTTTGGAAGTTATCTCTGGTAAGCAGTCATTCTGACATCAGAGCTTACTTTAGAAGTTATCCCAGATATTAAAGTAACTTACTTTTGAATTTACCTCAGGTAAGCAAAGGGAGAAGTAAATAGTCTAAAATCAGAGTTTATTTTGGAAGTTACCTCTGATGTTCATCATTCTAACATTGTGCCTTACTTTTGAAGTTATCTCTGATTAGCAACAGGAGAATGAATAAATTCTAGCATAGTGCCTCACTATGAAGAAAACATTCAAACAGTGTGGCTCATTTTGGCAATTATATCGAGTATGCCAATCAAAATTTACCCATAAAACCCAATGTTATTAAGGTTGTGACCTGTTGATGTATTATGCTGAACACAAAACCTCCAGTCTGAGTTTGATCATCAAAAGAGGGGAATTTTTTTCCTCGTTAATTTATCTAGGGACAGTACAAAATATTTTGTCCTCCATTCCTTAATTATTTTGGGAAGTTGGAAGCTTTTTGTTGAAAACAGCATTGCTGAAAGATAATATACAGGAAAAAAATACTGTTTCATAATATTTTTGCTTTAAGCAAAGTTCTCTTAAGGTGAAATAATAAATTAAGTGTTTTATATCATTTTTTTCTGCTGCATAACTATATATGCCATTTATCTTAACTATGTTAATGATAAATAGTGACATACTTGTAATTTTACATTTACATGTATTATTTCCCCATGAGGAAGGCCTGTATAAAGTCAAAATAGTGTGAATATTACTTATAGTTATTACATAATTTATAAATACTGTAGTCACCATTAATAATGAAAGGAAAGGGTTAATCGATGTACGTTATTCGCAGTAAAACATAATATATACAGTTTAAACAAATATTATGATTTATTTGTGTATGATGAAAGCACACAGCTGGACAGTAAGAAATTATGAAGAAAAAATAAAGGTGATTGGCCTTGGATATATTGGCCTTTGATGTATCTAGCTGATACAGTTAGTGAAGTGTAAGAGGAAAGTGGTGAAACTGGCAGACTTCCTGATTAGACAAAAGTGACATTGTTGCATAGTTTATTTATAAACCTTTTTATTTAAGGTCAGATATGGAGACAGCTTTAAATCTATAATTATATTGTGCGCAGTTTTGCTGACATTGAAATAAACATTTAATTTAGCAGTGCACATCAAAAAAGCATCTATGATCCTGGGTTTGAAATTGAACTAACACCCTTTGAGCTGTGTACCAGTTAGAGCTGTCATTGATTTTTATGAACTAAAAATATTGTCAATAAATCAATATAATGTCTATTAGACTCTTATGAAATGAATCCATCTAGATTGGTTTCAAGTTTGAATTAACACTTCCTTGCCCTTGAAATATACAAAGGACAGGCATATGATAAGTATAACTAAATTATATATAAATACAACTAAAATTTTATAGTTCACTTTGAAACAATAAGGAGAAATAGTTTTATATTTGGGAAAGATTTTTATCATTTTTCCATCTTGATTCAGATTGTATCAGTATTACTACAAATCATGTATCATATGATAATGTTGACTCGACCATTTTGCATATACAGGAATAATAATATTGACAGTCCTAGTATTTGCTACTATGAATGTTATATACCCGGTACTAAAAATATGAGGATAACTTTACATTTCTTATATATTCTGTGGTACTTAGCTCTGCTATGCTGCCTCATCCCTCAGCTTTACATATGTGTGCGGACCATCATTTACACAGTCATTATGGCATGTTATTTACTGATATATTGTTAAGAGTATTATTTTGGGAGTGGGAGGGGTATTTTAATTTAGGGATTGATTTTATACATGTATGTGTATCTGTTTGGATATTGTATTTACCTGATGTTTGTTCTGAACATTTCAGGCGAGATAAGCTATGGATCTGTATGGAGTATTGTGGAGGTGGTTCAATGCAGGACATTTATCATAGTAAGATAGTATAGCCGTACCATCATGTCACTCTGTTACTCAGATAAATATGTTTGGTTTTACTGCTATGATTTGCATATGTTCAGAAAATCCAAGATTAGTTCGCCCTTATACGAAACCATTTGTACATTTCATAGGCATTTCAAAATTCATTGCATGTACATCACACGTAAAATATGGCACACATGTATGATTGTGATAGAAGTAGAAAGAAAAGAACAAATTTGTATAGCGTGTACATGTATTAACTTACATTGATTAAGCTAAACAACAACAACCCATCTTCACCATGCCACTTTTTAGTTGACTTTATATCGCTTTTGAATAACTTCCAACATTTTGTTATGAAGAAATTAGATTGAAATGGAAGTTGCTCTGATTGGTACTTCATTTTAGCTTGGATGATATTCCTGAAGTAAATAGCCATATCTTGATAAAAGGGTCCTCCGTGGCCGAGTGGTTAAGGTCGCTGACTTCAAATCATTTGCCCCTCATCGATGTGGGTTCGAGCCTCACTCTGGGCGTTGAATTCTTCATGTGAGGAAGCCATCCAGCTGGCTTACGGAAGGTTGGTGGTTCTACCCAGGTGCCCGCTCGGGATGAAATAATGCACAGAGACCTGGGGTCTTCCTCTTCCTCCTCCATTAAAAAGCTGGAAAGTCGCCATATGACCTCAAATTGTGTTTGTGTGATGTTAAACCCAACAAAATAAATAAAGATCTTGATAAAAGTGAATTCATAAATTTAATGCAAAGAATGACATCCTAGAAGTTTTCATAAAAAAACTGGACTTTCACAGATATTGTCATTTGGGTTATGCTGTTGCATATTTGAAAATGTAATATTAAGTTTCCATATTATACTTTGTACTGTTACATTTTTGTATTGCGGTTGCCTTATTTTATGTAATTTTTTTTGTCAATGTGATACCTGTTCACTAATATGAATATATTTACAGTCACTGGTCCTCTAGCGGAACCACAGATTGCCTTCATATGTCGAGAAACACTGAAAGGTCTGCATTATCTACACAGTCGAGGGAAAATGCACAGGGATATTAAGGTAAACTTCTATGAAATCATTCACGGGAGACTACTTTTTGTGGATGCTACAAAATTTAATCCACAAAATTCATGTCCCCAATAAATAGCAGTTTTTGATGAAACCACGAAATTTAATGCCCTCAAATAAAATGATTTTACAGTATATTGCCCTTAATTGAAAAGATTCTTATCACAAATGATTTAAATATGATTGTAAATCATTCTCAACACTTGACATTGTTACTTCCTTATTTGTTAACAGTGTGGATACATTATTTGTATACCTGCCAATTTACAAAACACTTGATAATACCTTATGTAATGTAGATGAAACTAATAATGTTAATATTGTGGGTATCTGCATTGTGTTTTTGCAAGAACATTGATTAATTGTTGAGCAGATAAAGAACCTCGTTGGTGTATAGTGGAAGCTTGGACTTTGCTGATCTTTGTAAATTATATAGTTTATACACAAATGTTGTATATTTCCTTGTAAGATATAAAATGTGTACAGGTCCTGTTTGATATTGAAACAGACATCCCTGCATGCATGAACCTACATGTTTACGGGTATATGTATGAAAAGTATATGTGCGTGTATATTATTATGCTTGCATGCACTTAATGATACACATGCACATACCAGAATAAATTTACAAGAGCACCAGGCAACTATTTGTCAACATAAAATTTTACATTTACACATGTAATGACAAAGTTAATATATATATATGCCAGCACAGCACCTATATATTTAAGCATGGCCACATGCACAAATGAATTTCTTTTATATATATATATATGTATATTATGAATTTTTTTTTTCAGCTTCCTTGCAACATCTGTTATATATTATCAACAGATGACGGAGTGGGTGTTGTAGTTGTTTTTTTAGCTCACCTATTGTGATCGCTCAGTGTCCGGCATTTGTCTGTCATCTGTCGTCTGTCTGTCGTCTGTCAACATTTAGCTTGTGTATGCGATAGAGGCTGTACTTTCCAACTGATCTTCATGAAATTTTGTCAGAATGATTACCTTGATGAAGTCTAGGCTAAGTTCGAAAACGGGTCATCTGGGGTCAAAAACTAGGTCACTAGGTCAAATCAAAGAAAAACCTTGTGTATGCGATAGAGGCCGTATTTTTCAGCTGATCTTCATCAATTTTGGTCAGAATGATTACCTTGATGAAATCTAGGCCAAGTTCGAAAATGGGTCATCTGGGGTCAAAAACTAGGTCACTAGGTCAAATCAAAGAAAAACCTTGTGTAAGCAATAGAGGCTGTATTTTTCAATTGATCTTCATAAAATCATGTCAGAATGATTGCCTTGATGAAATCTAGGTCTAGTTTGAATATGGGTCATCTGGGGTCAAAAACTAGGTCACTAGGTCATATCTAAGAAAATACTTTTTTAAACTCAAGAGACCACATTTTTGGTCCAATCTTAATTAAAACTGGCCAGAATATTTGTTTCCATGAAATCACTAGGTCAAACATGTTTACACTGTTATGGTGTGTTTCTCAGGTGAGCGACCTAGGGCCATCTTGGCCCTCTTGTTAATCACTGTTTATAGTTGTTCATGTACTTTTAGGGTGCCAATATTTTGCTGACGGATGAAGGAGATGTCAAACTAGGTATGTGATATGTATTTTGTTTTAATTTTTTGTCAGTTTTATTATGAACAAAAATTATTTTAACTACGTATTATATGAAAGTACCTTTGAAGAATATATTAGAGGAAGCCTGGAGTGTATGGTGGGCAGGTGGTTACGGCTGCTGACTGTAAATCACTTGCAGTCCGCGCTGCCAGTTTGAAACCTTGCTTATGGTTTAGAATTCTTATATTAGAGGTCAGTGGTTCTACCACTACCAGGGGTCTGTCTCCACCATTTAAAGCTTTTAAGTTGCCTTATGACCTGAAATTATGCCAGAGTGTCTTGAAACTCAACACAACAAACAAACTGAAGATTGTTGGCCACTTGTGGCAGCTTGTTTGAACGACACTGAGATTAGTACTTATACTATTAGACTATAGTTCTGGATTATCCTTCATTTCATAATGAAAGAGTTAATGTTTTATTGAATCAAGTTGAAATCATATTTAACTGAGATGTATGAGTCAAAAAATCTTTTTTTATGCCCCCAGCATCTACTGATGCAGGAGGCATATAGTGATTGTCCTGTCTGTCCGTTCATTCATTTGTCCGTCCGTACGAGGTTAACCAAATGGGACTGTTTCATCTTGCATCAATACCCCTTACTAAAATGACTTGATACAAATGCAGATGTAACCTGTGACCATTCCTCATCTTCAGACATCACCTGACCTCAGTTTGACCTTGACCTCATTTTGGACTTAGGTTGCTTTATATGGGCCATCTCTTGGTTAACCAAATGGGACCGTTTCGTCTGGCATCATCACCCCTTACAAGAATGAATTGATACTAATACAGATGTAAACTGTGACCATTCCTCATCAAACATCACCTGACCTCAGTTTGACCTTGACCTTGACCTCGTTTTGGACTTACGTGCAAAATCTATCGACAAGGATGCCACTAGAGGCATCAAGCGTTTATTGAACGCAGCTCCTTGTTTTCATTGATATTTTCTTAAGAGGTCATTGGAATATGTTGACATGGCCAGCATAACGTGTATGAGTATATACGTATACTCGCAAGAGAAGTTAAATAGCTTATTACAACCTTCAGGAAAAGCTGTAATAAATGTTCAGAAAGCCCTGAAACATTATGTGACCACGCATTTATCATAGTTCTTTATATGGCAAGCACAAATATATTATTATTTGATCATTAATCATCACCTCATTGCTAGAAATTGATAACTTCATTGACATAAAATGCACTTACCGCCTTTTTGCAAAGAGATGGCAATTTATTTTAAATTATAGGTATTTTGTGGTTAAGCCATTGTTGATGGTATATAATTTATATATTTCAGCTGATTTTGGCGTGTCTGCTCAGATTACTGTTACAATGTGCAAGAGAAAGTCTTTCATTGGGACACCTTACTGGTACGTTTATTTCTGTAATGCTAAAAAATATGTATTTTCATAAGGCCCTGTAATAGATTCATGGTCAGTCCTATTAGGCTGAGAGCATATGTGACAGAGGATATATTTCAGGGTCATGGATAAAACCAATGTTTATTGATAGTTTAATTACATGATCACATTAAAACATTTTCAGATAAATATATTTCAGTAAAATAATCTCACTTCCCTGGAAACAGGGATCTTAATATCTTTAATATTTGCATTCTTATTTACTTGGGAGGGATTTTCGTAGCAGTTGTTATTTTACAAGTAATACATGTTAACTCTGGGTAATCTTTTTAATGCCTGGCCATTACAGAATTATCAGATAATGTGCATCCTGGTATAATAATGCATGGGCTGGAATGTTTGTAATATATGGCCTTTTATATTTATGTAATAAATAATAAAACAGCACAGAGAGTGTGTTTACTCCCTCTTTTCCGTAAATAGAGCTGCATTGGTGCCATTGTTTTACATTTGGATGAAGTCTGTGTGAGTGTTCAAAGCAGAATTCTGCTTGTGAAGTTAAACAACCCAGTCATTGAATGTTTTATTGATTTCATTTTCTTGTATAATACGAAAAACTTTCCTCGTTTTTATTCTGAAAAAACAAGACACTTTAGTACTTTGATCCAATATTTGTTGAAGTTGTTGTTTTGTATCAAGTCAGTTTTGCCTCTGTCCTAATTTACATGCATACTTTATGGATAAATCACAACTTCAAAACACATGTTACATATTGCTATCTGTTGAAACATACTACCATTGAACTTTGTTGATTCAGGCAGTACAAAATTAACCTCAATGTCCTGAAGTGTTTTTGTTTGGTTTTACATCTGTTTAGTCTTAAGGCCAGAGAAAATAAATGTTTAGATTCTCATCCGAATTTTGAGAAAAATGGGGCGGGTGGGCACTTTTTAATTTTTTTTTTTTTTTTTGAAATATGGTAGTCTGGAGGTCAATTTGACAAATAATATTTAAAATATCACAGTGTATTGATATTCTAGTGTTTCTTACTGTGTTTTTGAAGCTTTTATATGCAAAACCCATTTTGAAATATATAATTTATGTATATAAATTTGTATATAAATATTTGTATATACAATGTATATATATATGAAGACAAAAATTTCAAGTCATAAACATTTGTCTTATTTATAATTTGATAGTAAATCATTTTGTCTGATGGTTGATTGTATCCTGTACAAATAAGTAAATCTACAACAACAATGGCAATCAATATTTGTCTGCTCTGTGTATTTGCAAATTCAAAATATTTAGTTCTGTCAAAATACAACCATGACCTGTAAAGAAAACAATCTGTCATTCCTGCTGAGCACCTGCTAAAAGCTATATACCCTTGGAAAAGATGATGCTATTGACTTATGAGCTTAAAGTATAAAATATGAGGAATCTAGTAGTTTTACACCTGAAAAAAATCAGATGTTTCTTAATTTGATGCATTTGCATACATAACATATTTTTATCCTATTTCCAGATCTATGAAACAAATAATCGGTTAATTCAATATACTTTGCACGTGAAAATGGCTGGTCAGACTTCACCACGAAGGCAAATTTTTATGCTTTGTTAAACACAATTGAAATATTGAAATCCAGACAACAGATACTTATTTCTAATCAATATAAATCAATAACAATCAAATCAGGATAAGAAAATACATTGACACCTTTTTCTAAAAGTAGGTTGCTGTCTGCTAGTTGTGTGAATTGCCGATATTTTATGATCATTTCTCTTAATTTATTATAATAAGAGATAATATCATGGTAAATTTTAATATCAGATACTGTCAAATGCTGTTAAATTGTCTTTGCATCACCACAATATGTCAAACATTTCCTTTAAACTCGAGAATTATGCAATTGTTTATGCAAGTGTACCAGTATCCGGACATAAAATTTTGGATCTCCAGATTTTGACTAATAAAAAATTTCGAGGCGGGGAGTTTCAGATAGGGGCGGGCGGGGATGAGAATCTAAAAACTAATTTTCTATTGCCTAATTCTTGATTTTATTTTTTGTTGTTAGATGTTGATGTTAATATTTTCTTGATTTGAGATGGTAAAATACTCTGTTGCCATTGTTATTTTTTAGCTCGACTATTCGAAGAATAGTCTAGCTATTCTGCTCACCCTGGCGTCGGTGTCGGCGTCACACCTTGGTTAAGTTTTTGCATGCAAGTACATACAGCCATCAATTAAAGGCATATAGCTTTGAAACTTATTTTTTCTTTTTCTAGGTCAATTACCAACCTCTCTGAGTCAAGTCCCATAACTCTGACATGTATTTTGAGCAAATTATACCCCCTTTTGGACTTAGAAAATTTTGGTTAAAGTTTTACATGCAAGTTACTATCGTCAAAACTAATGCAGATATTGATTTGAAACTTCACATGTGTCTTCGGGGTTATAAAACTAGTTGATAGCAACAAGTCCCATAACTCTGACTTTCATTTTGGCCAAATTATGCCCCCTTTTGGACTTAGAAAATTCTGGTTAAAGTTTTGCGTGCAAGTACATACAGCTATTTCTAAAAGGCATAAAGATTTGAAACTTATTTTTTCTTTTTCTAGATCAATTACCAACCTCACTGGGTCAAGACCCATAACTCTGACATGTATTTTGAGCAAATTATGCCCCCTTTTAGACTAAGAAAATTTTGGTTGAAGTTTTACATGCAAGTTACTATCTCCAAAACTAATGCAGATATTGATTTGAAATTTCACATGTGTCTTCGGGGTTATAAAACTAGTTGATAGCAGCAAGTCCCATAACTCTGACCTTCATTTTGGCCAAATTATGTCCCCTTTTGGACTTAGCAAATTCTGGTTAAAGTTTTGCGTGCAAGTACATACAGCTATTACTAAAAGGCATTATAGATTTGAAACTTATTGTACTGGTATACTGGTTTCAGGTTGTCTGTCTGTCCGTCTGTCCGTAGACTCAATCTTGTGCGCACCATCTCTCCTTATCCCCTTGACAGAATTTAATGAAACTTCACACAAGTGATTAGTACCAACAGTAGTTGTGCATGGGGCATGTTAGGTTCTTTTAGAAAAAAAAATTGCAGAGTTATGGGACTTTGTTTTTTTGTTGCTATACTATATACATAGACACAATCTTGTGCGCACCATCTCTCCTCATCCCCTTGACACAATTTAATGAAACATCACACAAGTGATCAGTACCAACAGTATTTGTGCATGGGGCATGTTAGGTTCTTTTAGAAAAAAAAATTTACAGAGTTATGGGACTTTGTTTTTTTGTTACTATACTATATACATAGACACAATCTTATGCGCACCATCTCTCCTCATCCCCTTGACACAATTTAATGAAACTTACACAAGTGATCAGTAACAACAGTAGTTGTGCATGGGGCATGTTAGGTTGTTTCAGAAAAAAATTTGCAGAGTTATGGGACTTTGTTTTTTTTTGTTACTATACTATATACATAGACACAATCTTGTGCGCACCATCTCTCCTCATCCCCGTGACACAATTTAATGAAACTTCACACAAGTGATCAGTAACAACAGTAGTTGTGTATGTGGCATGTTAGGTTCTTTCAGCGACAAAAATTGCAGAGTTATGGGACTTTGTTTCTTGTTAACATACTATGTACATGCAGTCTGCATATGCAATCTTGTGCATGCCTAATCTACCAAACCCTTACACACAATTGAATGAAAGTTCACACAAGTGATCAGTACCAACCCTAGTTGTGCATGGTGCATGTTACATTCTTTTAGATAAATATTCTGCATAGTTATGGGACTTTGTTTTTTGTTACTATACTGTATACATACAGTCTATATACATACAGTCCACATAATTATGCAATCTTGTGTGTGTCAAATTGCAATGTACTGTGTCAGTGCATGCAGGGGGTACATTCATCACCTTTAGTGATAGCTCTAGTTTTTTCTTTTTCTAGATCAATTACCAACCTCACTGGGTCAAGTCCCATAACTCTGGCATGTATTTTGGGCAAATTATGCCCCCTTTTGGACTTTGAAAATTCTGGTTAAAGTTTTACATGCAAGTTTCTATCTTCAAAACTAATGCAGATATTGAATTGAAACTTCACATGTGCCTTCGGGGTTATAAAACTAGTTGATAGCATCAAGTCCCATAACTGATATGCATTTTGGTCAAATTATTCCCCCTTTTGAACTTAAAACTCTTTTGATATTTAACCTTTTTGGGTAATATTTTCCTGCTTCTGGGACAATATTTCGAATAGTCGAGCTTGGCTGTCTTACGGACAGCTCTTGTTTTTTAACTCTTCCATAGTTTGTGTGAGTAACCTTGATTTCATGTTGGCCGTTATTAATGTGAGTGACTTTGACTTTTTTGTTGGCTTATGGGGTAGTATGGTTTTCTTCATTAACCTTGGAATCACTTGCCTATCTTTGAACGATAAAATTTTTCATGTGAGGAAGCTATCCATCTGGCTTGTTGAATATCCTTGACTCCAATGTGGTGCCCACCGATGCCTGACATAATTCCTGATCGGGCACCGTGTGGATGGGGCTCTTCCTCCACCATTAAAACTAGAAAGTTGCCCTTTGACCTGAATTGTTTCGGTGTGGCTAAAATTCTAACGAAACAAATCAAACATAATTCTTTAACCACTGTTGACAGAGATAAGTTATCTCCTTACAAGAAAACAATTTCTGTCATGCTATGTTTCTGTAATTGACAGGATGGCCCCAGAAGTAGCTGCAGTGGAGAGGAAAGGCGGGTACAATCAACAATGTGATATATGGGCTGTCGGGATCACATCTATAGAGTTTGCAGAACTGCAACCACCTATGTTTGACCTTCATCCTATGAGGTATGTACAATACCAATTACGATTTCTTTCTCTAAAGATGTCTTTCTGTAAAAAAAAAAAGAAACATAAAAAAGAAAAACCTTGCAACAACATCATGCACTTTGAGCCATTTATTTTTAGCTCACCTGTCACAAAGTGACAAGGTGAGCTTTTGTGATCGTGCGGTGTCCGTCGTCCGTCCGTGCGTCCATCCGTGCGTCCGTCCGTAAACTTTTGCTTGTGACCACTCTAGAGGTCACATTTTTCATGGGATCTTTATGAAAGTTGGTCAGAATGTTCATCTTGATGATATCTAGGTCAAGTTCGAACTGGGTCACGTGCCATCAAAAACTAGGTCAGTAGGTCTAAAAATAGAAAAACCTTGTGACCTCTCTAGAGGCCATATATTCACAAGATCTTCATGAAAATTGGTCAGAATGTTCACCTTGATGATATCTAGGTCAAGTTCGAAACTGGGTCACGTTCCATCAAAAACTAGGTCAGTAGGTCTAAAAATAGAAAAACCTTGTGACCTCTCTAGAGGCCATATATTTCACAAGATCTTCATGAAAATTGGTCAGAATGTTCACCTTGATGATATCTAGTTTAAGTTCGAAACTGGGTCAACGTGCCATCAAAAACTAGGTCAGTAGGTCAAATAATAGAAAAACCTTGTGACCTCTCTAAAGGCCATATTTTTCATGGGATCTGTATGAAAGTTGGTCTGAATGTTCATCTTGATGATATCTAGGTCAGGTTCGAAACTGGGTCACGTGCGGTCAAAAACTAGGTCAGTAGGGCTAAAAATAGAAAAACCTTGTGACCTCTCTAGAGGCCATAAATTTCACGAGATCTTCATGAAAATTGGTCAGAATGTTCATCTTGATGATATCTAGGTCAAGTTCGAAAGTGGGTTACGTGCCATCAAAAACTAGGTCAGTAGGTCAAATAATAGAAAAACCTTGTGACCTCTCTAAAGGCCATATTTTTCATGGGATCTGTATGAAAATTGGTCTGAATGTTCATCTTGATGATATCTAGGTCAAGTTCGAAACAGGGTCATGTGCGGTCAAAAACTAGGTCAGTAGGTCTAAAAATAGAAAAACCTTGTGACCTCTCTAGAGGTCATACTTGTGAAGGGGTCCCCAAAAAAATTGGTCAAAAAGTTCCCTTGAGATATGGTCAAGTTTGAAACTGGGTTGTGCCTTAAAAACTAGGTCAGTGGGTAAATTTAAAAAAAAACCCCTTGTGCCTTCTAGGGCCAACTTTTCGGGGGATCTGTAGAAATTTGGTCTGAAATTTCATCTTGTGTGTCTGGGTAAAGTTTGAAACGGGGTCAGTTCTATAAAAAAATAGGTCAGTGGCTAAATTTATTAAAATCTTTTGATTCTCTAGGGCCTTTTTTAATGGATCTTCATAAAAAATTGATCTGAAATTTCCCCTTGTGATTTTGGGTCGTTTCGAAACGGGGCAGTGCGGAAAAAAATGGCCAGTGGTAAAAAATAGAAAAAAACTTGTGACCTCTTAGGGCCATATTTTTCTGAGATCTTCATGAAAATTAGTGAGAAGGTTCACCTTGTTGTATCTTTTTAAAGTTCAAAAAGGGTCAGACCTTCGAAAACTAGGTCAATAGGTCAAATAATGAAAAACCTTGTGACCTCTTGGACCTATTTTCAAGGGGGGATTTTCATGAAATTGGCGATTTTTTATCTTATTTTCTGGTCAAGTTAAAAACTGGGCCCAAAGGGCTCAAAAAACTAGGTCAATGTAAAAATAATGAAAAAACGACATCTCTCAAAAGGGTCTGTGGGAAGAGGTGGCGATTCAGGCCATTTTTTCCCTCTTTTTTTATTACAGAGCACGAAGTGCTCAAGGTGAGTTTGTGAGGTTTTTGCCCGGGTGCGGTGTGCGTCAGGGTCAAAATTTCCCCTTGTTAAACTCTGGACCCACATTGTGACCCATCTTAATGAAATTTGGTCGGGATGTTACCCTCAATAAAATTTTGGACGAGTTCGATATTGGGTCTCTGGGTAAAAATAGTTCACCAGGTCAAAAAAGGAAAAGCTTGAAAAACCAGAGGTCACAATTTTGGGCCCCAAACCCCTAACAGTAAAAAGTGGATATTGCTTTGTTTACAGGTTCCCCTTTGTTGGCTTCGGGGGGGGGGTGAAGTGTGAATCTGAACTTTTTAAGTGGAAAATATAAATAAAAAAAAGCCGTCGGAAACAGTTTTGGGAAGGGTGGTGAAAAATTCTTCCCCGAAAATTTTGGCTCAAACAATATTTCCCTAGTTTTCTTCGATTCAGCCACCGCGATACATTTTTAAATGTAAGTATCCTCCTTTGTGTTGAGAAAAATCGGGGAGTGTCGCTGGTTTTCCAAAACATTTAAGAAATCGTACGGGACCTGCTCGGGGAGGTGAAAAGCGCGCATGACATAATTTATTTGGGAGACGTTTTTTTTTAACCCCCCTGCGGGTTTTTCCCACCCGTTCTCTGAATCCTAAAGGGGGGGATCATTCGTTGTCCTGATTTTGCAGGGAGTATCGAGACGGAAATTGTGCGGAATTCTGCGCAACGGTACTGCGCTGCGCATAAAAATTTAAAGAAACGGCAAAAAAATAAAAACGAACACTTCACCAAAATTTTGGGCGTTCCATTTTTTCCCTTCTGTTATCGCATTGGCATTTTCGTACAAAAGTTCCACTTACATCCAAACCTTTTCAATGTTACTTGTTTCAAGTTTGGCCACTAAAAAAGAACTGTAAAGCTGATCCTTTTCCCCAAATGCTGCCAAGATGGTATTCTCTGAACATGAAAACCTGCGTATCCTTTGGTTGTGTGAATTGCGGGAGCCCCATTAGCAAGTCTCGAGACTGCAAGCATGGAGACGAAAGGAAAGTTCTCCATGAAAAATTTTCAAAAAGGGCAGGGATTTCCTAAGCTAGACAAATTGCCAATGCTAAATTGTTTCCCTCCTGACAGCAAATTTCTTCCATAACAAATCTAACTCAAAAAAATTTACTAAATGTATGATGCGTCTAGCAAACTGATTCCCGTGCCTATTCCAAATGCTAAAAAAGAAAAGCCAAAATCCAGCAAAACCTTTTTCGACACCATTTTCAAATGCACTGTAAACCCAAGGCTGCCCGCTGTACAAAATGTTCCCCAAACTACACAAAATTTTGCAGCTCAAAGAAAAATTTCAAATAAAAGTGGGGTGAGTAAAACCCCCCAAACAAAAAATTGATTGAAAAACTGATGGTTTAAAAAGGGGAAAAAACGTTCCCATTAATAAAAAACCTTTCCCCTTTGATATGAACCGTTGCGGGGGAAGATGTGACGCCCCCATTTTCGCCCCTCGGTTTTTCTAGCAAAAGGGGGGAAAAAAATTTAAAAGGTTTCCCACCCCCTGAATCAATGCAACCTAATACTTTAAATTTCCAGTCGTTTTTTTTGTTTACAGTGTAAATGGAAAGTAAAATTTTTCCAGTGGAATTGCCGTGGCTTAAAGAAAATTTTTAAATAAAATTCTCTTATCAAAATATAACCTTCATTATGTCCCTTGTGAAACATTTTTAAAGGGAAACGGACAAAATAGTTTTCAAAAATTATTCAGTGTATAACTTAATTTATACAAACCGTGAGTTCTGGTGGTACATCTATTATTATTATTTTGCAGTCCCGCACAGAAAATTGTTCTAAATACAAGATTCAATCGTTGCAATAAAGGTAACATTTCCGACCAATTACCCGTTCGATTTCATCCTCCCAAATTTAAACTAATCTTGAAAATCTTGATGATCTTATAAAAAAAAATTCCCCAACCTTTTTTGCTTATGGGAGTTTTTAAAGGGCATCAGAAATTTTTGGGGCTGTTCTGACAGCAACCTAGAGGTCAAATTTTTGAAACTTTTATGAAAAAAATGCCCTTGTTTTTTTAAAAGATACTCCAAAATTACCCTTTACCTGCAACAGGTAACTTTTTTCGCTTGATTTACAATTTGTCAACCCAACATTTTTCTGGATTTGAAGGAAAGTCTGGATGACTTTCATGGTATGGCCATTTTCCAATTTTATTTCAAAAACTTTAATTGCCCTCACCCCCCTTATTTTCAAAATTAATAAAAGGGCTGGAAGCAAATTTTAAAGCTATGTAAAAAAGATTTGTTTTGAGTTTACAATTTTAGTCCCTTTTATCGGTTTTCAGTTTCCGCCATATTTCTGCAAATCCCTTTCCCCAAAAATTCAAAAATGGTTTCATAAAAATAAGCCTTGGTATAAGATGATTGTAAACCGCTGTTCGAAAAGAGAGCGGCCCTTTAAAAAATTCAATTACAAAGAAAAACCACAAACAGTTAAAATTCTGAGAGCAAAGCCCCAGAATATAAAAAAGCAAGAAAAAAACTGGCTTCATCGTTTCAAAACTTTAAATTTAGGATCGGGTTTAAAAAAATCAGCTTGGGAAAGGGTTCGCAAAATAAGTGGAAAAGGAAAAATTTGGAGTTTCCCCTCTTACAAAATCGACCATCTATTGAATCACAAGGGGACATTGCAATACACTTGGTGAAAACTTTTCAAAAAATCTTTCAAAAATTTATAAAAGGTTTCAAAAATAAATCCAAAGAAAATAAACCTTTAATTTTGATTAATAATGATGAAATTTAAATTTAAAAAAAATTTTTGCTCACAGAATTATTGATCTTTGACAAATTTATGTCTGCAGCTGGCCCAGACCAAATTCTTATAACTTTTAAAAAATTTACCACAAGAAAATTAGACCTCCCCCCTTGAAAAATTTTAATTTAACTGGAAATGACATTTTTCCGTTCCTGGAGGGAAGCTTAGTTATTCCAATCCAAAACCGGGGAAAAATCACGAACCCAAGTAATTATAGACCCTTGCCCTTACTATTGTTTTTAAAACTCTAGAAAATATGATCAATTCTGGCTGTTTGGGTTTTTGAATCTCAGGCAAATTTTAACTTTCAAAGCGGTTTTGCAAGCAGGCAGCACAACGATCTCTTTTTCGACTGGAAAATTTTTTTGATGCAATTTTTTTAAAAAAGAGCATCTAGTGTCTATCTTTTTCGGGTTTGGAAAAAAGTTATGACATACTGGAAGTTTGGGGTTTAAAGTCTTTAACGACTTGGGGTTTTTAAAGGTCGTCTTCCAACATTTTTAACACTTTTTATCGATGCAATTTAAAGTCGTGTTGGTTTAACCCGCTGCTCATTTTAGCAAGAAACGGGAGTTCCACAAGGGGTTTTATTTTATTGAACTTTTTAGCTCAAAATTAACGAAGTGAATGTGTGTTACCAGGGGCAGAGGGGGCATTAATGTTGATGATTTTTTTATATGTTACGTTCAAAAAATTGCGTACGTTGAAGCCAAATTCGCGTGTTTTAAAAAAACTTCAAAATTTGGGGCCCTGGAAAATGGTTTTTAATTTTTTTCAATCAAAAACTAAGGTGTCCCCTTTTGCAAAATTGAAACGTCTTGTGCCCCGAGCTTTTTCTAAAAGGGACAAAAATACCAGTTTTTGCGAAGCAAAAATTTTTTGGTGTTTTTTTGATAAAAACTTTCTTTTTTTAAAAAATAAAACACCTGAAAACCAAATGTTTTTAAATATTGAATTTTTAAAAAGGGAAATTTCAAAAACTGATTGGGGGGCGATCGCAAGGTTTTGTTAAGATTAAAAAGCTTTTTATTGATCCCAAACTTGGGTTAGGTTGTATTGTTTATGGGTTTTGCCCGGAAAACGTATTTACAAATGTTGGGTACTATCCATAATCAAGGTTTTGATTGTTTTTGGCATTTAGAACATCGCCTGTTTAAAGCTTGTATGTTGAAGCAAACGAACCCTCCCTTTCACGGAGTAAAAAAATATCATTACAATATGCCGAGGGAGCTGCAAAAAAATCCCCAAACCTGCTCAAAAAATCATATTTAAACCAAGTCCCGGAACGTTGACAGAAAAAAAAAAACAAAAAAAACCTTTTTGGGTTTCGCATCAGCAATTTATGAAGGGGAAAGATTTTTAAATTTATGAATAAAAAAAAAAATTTGTTCTGAATACACCACCATGGACTCTTTTTTTCCAACTGTTCTTTTTGTATGAAAACCGCCTTAAAAAGCGAAACAAACACGAAATATTCAAATCCAAAAAATTGAAATCAATGCTTACAAAAATCATAATTTCCAATTTATACGATGGTTCTAAGATGATTCAAAGGTTGGTGGCCCCCGTTGCCATCTGCATCATCAAAAAATTACTTTGCCCAAAAAACGCTTAATTTTTTTTAGTGGGCAAAAGCTTTGTTTTGGGCCCCTTTAAATTTTATTTCAGAAATAAAGAAAAAAAGTTTATCATCTTTTTCCGACCACTTCGTTTTCAATCAATACACAACCGCATACAGAAAAAACCTCTATTCAGAAAATTCTTTTCAAGGTTCATGAAATATCTTTTAAAAAGTCCATATATTCGTTGGTTTTCCCAGTCATGTTGATATTCAGGAAAGAGGATGTGTACCGCAGCAAAGAAACCTTCTTAATCAAACAAATTGAAAAATTCCTTCTGTTTTTTTGGTCAATTAAAAAACATTTTAATAAAAGGCAGTTTCATGGAAAAAAGCTTCTTCAAAAAACTTCTGAAATTAAACCCCACTTTTGGGGAATGGCACCAGGAAATTTAAAACGTTTTCGGGAGGAAGTTTTTTCTTTCTGTTGTCGAATTGGTCAAAGGGTTAATCTTCGTACTTTTGACATTAAGCAAACCGAGTGTGTACCATGTCCAAACACCGCTTTCTTTAAAAAAATTTTTTAACAATGTGTTGACTTCGACCACAGCGCAATTCAACTATAATGTACAATCGTTAAAAGAGTTGTTTGATCAAGTTCCTGCAGACAAAATTTTGCAGTTTTTGAAACAAATAGGCATATATCATAAAATCTGAACTTTATTTGATTTTTGAGTCGGCTAAACGATGAAATCGTTTTGACGAGTCCTTGCTATCCAGCGATTCTCTAAGTCTAAATGGACCAAATAACACAGTGAAGGGATGTAGTTCCATTAAATTTCTCAAACTTCAAACAGTTCACTGCATGAATGAAGTTAAGTTGTGTGAATTCCCTTTGCTATGACCAATATACGATGTAATCTGTCATATTTATGACTTGTAATTGTGCAATACTCGAATGTAACTCATTAAGCATAAATGTGCATTTTATGAATTGCGCAGGCTTACAAAGCTTGCGTAACATCCAGCGAAAGACAAAAAATAGTTCCGCAGGGCTCCAGATAAGATGCGTATTAGCGTAAATTACGTATAGAAATAATGCAAATACGCATATCTAATAATTTCTAAGCGTATAAAAACTTATATAAAATTACAGAAATGCACACAATGCTTTTTTAAAAACAAAATCTAAATAGTCTGGATGCGTTAGGTAACATAGCCATTCCCGATCAGCCTTAATTCTCCCACATTGAATGTATACACGCATCGTATGATTTCTATAAACTTTGCGTGGGTTTCTACACACACACATGAATTTTGCAGTCAGTAAACGGATAAATTATCAGAAGAAGAAGCTCTTACTGGTTTGTTTAGTTACTACAGATATTAAAAATGATTTTAATTCTTATTTTTCGAGAAATAAACAAATCGGCGAAACATTAAATTATATTTTCTTGTAGTTTTTGAAATCAAAAGTAGATCGTCTATGTTAGAGTGCTTTGACGAAACGAAACAATTTTTTTTATGAAATGATTTAAATAATTTCACCGTAAACTTCAATGTCAGATACTGCTAATTGCTGCTAAACTGTCTTCATATCATCATAATTTGTAATACATATTGTTGAAACTGGAGATTTTGGCGGTATAAAAGAAAGTGTAATCATATTCGGACATAATATTTTGGGTAAATATCGAGCTGTGTTATGAAATTTAAACATTAAAGTAACAGACATGATAGATATTATTGTAACAGAAATGATTCTAGAATTTATTTTTATAATACATACATAGAATCAATATTAGACTTATATTCTAGTGCTGAGGCATGACCTGAAAGTAAAAATATGAAGTGACAGTCATTCATACTTTGAATATTGTAATACTAAAAAGAATCTAGAGGTAATATTTAGAAATTGAAACATAAAATTTTCAGTTAGAAATCGCACCAAAGGCTGTATCAAGCGTCTACATTTTCAAAATTTCCTTGTGGTGATACCCCAAACCCTAATTGCAGGAGGGGGTATCCTCCCACACCCTCCCCCCCATATTGCCACTTTACAGTTTGATACATTTGCCCTTTTACCACCTGCCACAATGCCCATTTCAAAATCTGACTGCAGTTCAAAGTGGGAAGGAACACCCCTCCCCAAACCCACCCTGCTACCGACCACGTAAAAATGGCTCAGACATTTTTTCAGCCCAGTCTGGGCCTGTCTGTCTACATGAATCAAAACTGATAATTGAAAGTACATAGACTTGGGGACTACTGACATGGTTTTGAAGAGGTTAACAGGTCTGAAATAGAATAAATGATGGTTTTAACTAAAAAAGAACTGCATTTATTAATATTGGTTATCTTTTCCGAAATTGGTAGCTAGTCCGAGTAACTTCTCTTAGTTTCGAATGCGCAATTTTCCCGTCAGTGTTAACATTCATGACACTATATATTGACACTCAGCAACATTTACAAATCTTTAAACGCAAAAGTAAGTATACTTTAAATTCGCATCCCTTATAATATGATTGAACAATACCTAGCGTGTGACATGGTTATTGCCAGGCCCCTTATCTGTAAAATATCTGTACAGTTCTTTCGTCCATCCATTACAAATTGTATGTGGCAATCCGCGCTATAAAATTTCAATATATAAATTTTCATATTCAAATTTTATCATGTGCGAATATATACCAGCCGATAATTGCCTGTTTTTGGTAATGCCGGAGGCAAATGTTTACTGGAAAAATATTTATAGTCATGGGCAGTATCTTAGTGTCACCTGTCAAATTGTAGTTTGTACTTTTAACATTTTTATTTTTGCGAACCACTCTTCAATTTTAGAGAAATATATTGGGTTTAAATACTTGTATAATGTCAATCAAAGTTTTACTAGGCATCGATTGAATGTCCATTTCATCTATTGTAACAAAATCTCTGTTCAGTTGAGGAAAAAAAGTAAAACCAAACTGAAACTGGTAGACTATACTACCAATACATCAATCATTAGCCGGCCATCCAGCTGGCTTATGGAAGGTCGGTGGTTCTACCCAGGTGCCCGCTCGTGATGAAAGTATGCACGGAGGGGCACCTGGGGTCTTCCTCCACCATTAAAGCTGGAAAGTCGCCATATGACCTAAAATTGTGTCGGTGCGACATTAAACACAACAAAATAAAAAAAAAAACAATCATTAGCCGACTCTCAGGCCCTTCAGGCCTTTGATTATTTACATGTTTTACATTTTTAGCTCATCTGATTTTTTGAAAAAAAAATGATGAGTTATTGTCATCACTTGAGCGGTTGTCGGCGTCGGCGTCTGCGTCGGCGTTGCCTGGTTAAGTTTTATGTTTAGGTCAGCTTTTCTCCTAAACTATCAAAGCTATTGCTTTGAAACTTGGAATACTTGTTCACCATCATAAGCTGACCCTGTATAGCAAGAAACATAACTCCATCTTGCTTTTTGCAAGATTTATGGCCCCTTATGTACTTAGAAAATATCAGATTTCTTGGTTAAGTTTTATGTTTAGGTCAACTTTTCTCCTAAACTATCAAAGCTATTGCTTTGAAACTTGGAATACTTGTTCACCATCATAAGCAGACCCTGTACATCAAGAAACATAACTCCATCTTGCTTTTTGCAAGATTTATGGCCCCTTTTGGACTTAGAAAATCAGTTTTCTTGGTTAAGTTTTATGTTTACCGTAGATACCCATGTATAATGCGCAGTTTTTTGACCCCCGGGACCACCCCCGAATCGTGGGTGCGCATAATACACAGGTATAGACAATTTTCCAACTTCAAAACAAGTTTGTTACCGATGTTCGCCATTTTGGTAAAGGGAAACTACTCCCCGCGCTTACTGTCTCCGCTAAAATCTAAGATTGCCGTTACGTTCCGTAAAAGATCGAATTGTTTATTTTTTTTTCAAACAAAATTAATTTCATATAAATTTAAAAGTATTTTGACGAAAGAAATGTTTATAAATCACAAAAATTATGTTACTAATTAAAGATCGAGAATTATCTTTAACCGAGATCAAACTGTGAACAACATAATTGACACGAGGTGACACGTTGATTGCCGGTAATTACTGGCTTTATGATCGTGACAAAAGACTATCACACCTTTTGTTATCAGTTTAAATTGAGAAGCTTATGTCATTTTGAAAGATACCATTCCGAAATATTGAATCAGCTGCTATTTATTTATTCAAAATAGTGAATTAAAAAAGGTAAAACAACAAATATAACAATAATTTACTGGTTTTATTTTCGAGAAAACAAAAATCGATAGTACCGTGAGACCGATGCTGCTCTCCGCCGTGGAGATAGAATTTATTACCGGTGTTGATGTAAACTCTACTTTCGTTTTCCATCCACCTCAAAATTGACCAAAATTTTTTTTTTTTTTTTTTTTTTTTTTTTTCCCAGGATTTTGGACTAAGATCGGGGGTGCGCATTATACACGGGTGCGCATTATACACGGGTATCTACGGTAGGTCAGCTTTTATCCTAAACTATCAAAGCTATTGCTTTAAAACTTGCAACACTTGTTCACCATCATAAGTTGACCCTGTATAGCAAGAAACATAACTCTGTCCTGCTTTTTGCAAGATTTATGGCCCCTTTTGGACTTAGAAAATATCAGATTTCTTGGTTAAGTTTTATGTTTAGGTCAAGTTTTTCTCTTAAACTATCAAAGCTATTGCTTTGAAACTTGCAACACTTGTTCACCATCATAAGCTGACCCTGTACAGCAAGCAACATAACTCCATCCTGCTTTTTGCAATAATTATTGCCCCTTTTGGACTTAGAAAATCATTTTCTTGGTTGAGTATTATGTTTAAGTCAACTTTTCTCATAAACTATCAAAGCTATTGCTTTAAAACTTGCAACAGTTTTTCACCATCATAAGTGGACACTGTACATCAAGAAACATAACTCTATCCTGCTTTTTGCAAGAATGATGGCCCTTTTTAGACTTAGAAAATCATGGGTAGGGCAATATTTCTATTACACAAAAAAAATCAGATGAGCGTCAGCACCCGCAAGGCGGTGCTCTTGTTATGTTTGCAATTGTCTTTTTACTTTTTACGCTATATATGTATATACCTTTTTACTTTAATAGTTTTATAGATGCTTTACAATTAACGTAATTCATTTAACTTTTTTTCTCGGCGATATATGACCTTTTTGTGTCGGTTCGCCGTAAAACCCAACTCATTCATTCATTCAATTTTGGCCCAATCTTAATGAAAGTTGGTCAGAGTGTAACCCTCAATAAAATCTTGGACGAGTTCGATATTGGGTCATCTGGGGTCAAAAACTAGGTCACTAGGTCAAATCAAAGGAAAAGCTTGTTAACACTCTAGAGGTCACAATTTTGGCCCAATCTTGATGAAACTTGGTCAGAATGTTCCCCTTAATAAAATCTTGGACGAGTTCGATATTGGGTCATCTGGGATCAAAAACTAGGTCACCAGGTCAAATCAAAGGAAAAGCTAGTTAACACTGTAGAGGCCACATTTATGACCATATCTTAATGAAACTTGGTCAGAATGTTGATCTTGATGATCTATAGGTGAAGTTCAAAAATCTGTGTCAGGTAGGGTCAAAAACTAGGTCACTAGGTCAGATCAAAGGAAAAGCTTGTTAACACTCTAGAGGTCACATTTAAGACTGTATCTTCATGAAACTTAGTCAGAATGTTAATCTTGATGATCTTTAGGTCAAATTCCAATCTAGGTCATGTGGGGTCAAAAACTAGGTCACCGGGTCAAATCAAAGGAAAAGCGAATTTACACTTTAGAGACCACATTTATGACCATATCTTAATGAAACTTGGTCAGAATGTTATTCTTGATGATCTTTAGGTCAGTAGGTCAGGCGAGCAATACAGGGCCTTTATGACCCTCTTGTTATCCCCCGCCGATGAAATCGGGAGGGGGGTATTGAAATGGCATTGTCCGTCCGTCCGCAGCCATTTCTCAGTAACTACTTGGTAGAATTTCATGAAACTTGAAATGAACATGAACCAACATACTGCGATGATGCCCGTCAAGTTTTTTTTTTGATTGGTCAATTTCCTTCAGAGTTATTGCCCTTGATTTAATAAAAAATGTCTGTCTGCAGCCATTTCTCAGTAACTAACAGGTAGAATTTCATCAAATTTGAAATAGACATGAACCAAGATACTGTGCTGATGCCCGTCGAGTTTTTTTTTTGATAGGTCAATTTCCGTCAGAGTTATTGCCCTTAATTTAATGAAAAATGTCCGTCTGCAGCCATTTCTCAGTAACTAGCAGGTAGAATTTCATCAAACTTGAAACAGACATGAACCAAGATACTGCGACGATGCCCTTCAAGTTTTTTTTCGATTGGTCAATTTTCCATATAGTTATTGCCCTTTAATTGTTTAAAAATCCACAGATCTGTACATAACAAACCAACCAATTGGAAGAATTTCATTAAACTTTTTTCATTCTTTTCCATGAACATTTATTATAAACATGTGATGTTGTGTACCTACACCTGGTCCCCCCCCCCCCCCCCTTTTTTTAGCTCACCTGTCACAAAGTGACAAGGTGAGCTTTTGTGATCGCGTGGCGTCCGTCGTCCGTCGTCCGTCCGTGCGTTAGTCCGTCCGTGCGTGCGTAAACTTTTGCTTGTGACCACTCTAGAGGTCACATTTTTCATGGGATCTTTATGAAAGTTGGTCAGAATGTTCATCTTGATGATATCTAGGTCAAGTTCGAAACTGGGTCATATGCGGTCAAAAACTAGGTCAGTAGGTCTAAAAATAGAAAAACCTTGTGACCTCTCTAGAGGCCATATTTTTCATGAGATCTTAATGAAATTGGTCAGAGTGTTTACCTTGATGATATCTAGGTCAAGTTCGAAACTGGGTCACGTGGGGTCAAAAACTAGGTCAGTAGATCTAAAAATAGAAAAACCTTGTGACCTCTCTAGAGGCCTTATTTCTCAATGGATCTTCATGAAAATTGGTGAGAATGTTCACCTTGATGATATCTAGGTCAAGTTCGAAAATGGGTCACATGGGATCAAAAACTAGGTCAGTAGATCTAAAAATAGAAAAACCTTGTGACCTCTCTAGAGGCCATATTTCTCAATGGATCTTCATGAAAATTGGTCAGAATGTTCACCTTGATGATATCTAGTTAAGTTTGAAACTGGGTCACGTGCATTCAAAAACTAGGTCAGTAGGTCTGAAAATAGAAAAACTTTGTGACCTCTCTAGAGGCAATATTTGTCATGGGATCTTATGAAAATTGGTGAGAATGTTCACCTTGATGATATTTAGGTCTAGATCGAAACTGGGTCACGTGCGGTCAATAACTAGGTCAGTAGATCTAAAAATAGAAAAACCCTGTGACCTCTCTAGAGGCCATATTTTCAAGAGATCTTCATGAAATTGATCAGAATGTTCATCTTGATGATATCTAGGTCAGATTCGAAACTGGGTCAGGTGCGGTCAAAACTAGGTCAGTAGGTCTAAAAATAGAAAAACCTTGTGACGTCTCTAGAGGCCATATTTCTCAATGGATCTTCATGAAATTGTGAGAGTGTTCAGCTTGATGATATCTAGGTCAAGTTCTTAACTGGTCATGTGCGGTCAAAAACTAGGTCAGTAGGTCGAAAAATAGAAAAACCTTGTGACCTCTCTAGAGGCCATATTTTTCATGAGATATTTCATGAAAATTGGTGAGAATGTTCATCTTGATGATATCTAGGTCAAGTTCAAAAGTAGGTCACTTGCCTTCAAAAACTAGGTCATTAGGTCAAATAATAGAAAAACCTTGTGACCTCCCTAGAGGTCATATTTTTCAATGGATCTTCATGAAAATTGGTCAGAATTTTTCATCTTGATGATATCTAGGTCACATGTGCTCAAAAACTAGGTCACTATGTCAAATAATAGAAATAACGATGTCATACTCAGTTCAACACTGGGTCATGTGGGGATAGGTGAGCGATTCAGGACCATCATGGTCCTCTTGTTTTATTTTTTTATTTTTTTTTTCATTTTTCATTTTCTATCAATATTTATAATCAACATGTAAACTGTTGTATCCTCCCCCCCCCCCCAGACCCACCCAAACAAACCATTCATTTTCTTTTAATTTGATTTTGACTAATGAAATTATTTGCTTCTTGGTAACATTCTTAACTTTTTGCTGGATATATTTTTTTGCCGTTCCTCAACTCTGACCCTTTCGGCGGGGGATTCCGATTCATCAAATTTGCTTGTTTAATTTTAAATCTAATGATTTTGAGTGCTTTTCCCACTTGAAGACTGTTTCCATGTCAGTTTCATTAAAGATATGTTGTGCACCATTTGCTTCTCTTTATCATACTGGGAAATAATATATGACCTAAAGAGAACTGATAAATAATTTAAGGTCACAAGTGCATTAACTGAACTATTTGACTAATTCAGAATTAGGAGTGTGTGACCTGAATGCGAAGGCTAATTCAGAATCACATGTTCATTAACTGAATGCCACGGCTAAGTAGAGGATCACAAGTGCATTTTCTGAAGTTATGGTTAATTCAGGATTACAAGTACATAAAATGAATGCTGTGGCAAATTCAGGATCACAAATACACTAACTAAATGCTGTGGCAAATTCAGGATCACAAATACACTAACTAAATGCTGTGGCTAATTCAGGATCACAAATACACTAACTAAATGATGCTGTGGCAAATTCAGGATCACAAATACACTAACTAAATGCTGTGGTTAATTCAGAATTACAAGTACATGAAATGAATGCTGTGGCTATTTCAGGATCACAAATACACTTAACTAAATGCTATGGTTAATTCAGGATCACAAATACACTTAACTAAATGCTGTGGTTAATTCAGAATTACAAGTACATGAAATGAATGCTGTGGCTATTTCAGGATCACAAATACACTTAACTAAATGCTATGGTTAATTCAGGATCACAAATACACTAACTAAATGCTGTGGCTAATTCAGGATCACAAATACACTAACTAAATGCTGTGGCTAATTCAGGATCACAAATACACTAACTAAATGCTGTGGCTAATTCAGGATCACAAATACACTAACTAAATGCTGTTGCTAATTCAGGATCACAAATACACTAACTAAATGATGCTGTGGCAAATTCAGGATCACAAATACACTAACTAAATGCTGTGGTTAATTCAGAATTACAAGTACATGAAATGAATGCTGTGGCTATTTCAGGATCACAAATACACTTAACTAAATGCTATGGTTAATTCAGGATCACAAATACACTTAACTAAATGCTGTGGTTAATTCAGAATTACAAGTACATGAAATGAATGCTGTGGCTATTTCAAGATCACAAATACACTTAACTAAATGCTATGGTTAATTCAGGATCACAAATACACTAACTAAATGCTGTGGCTAATTCAGGATCACAAATACACTAACTAAATGCTGTGGCTAATTCAGGATCACAAATACACTAACTAAATGCTGTGGCTAATTCAGGATCACAAATACACTAACTAAATGCTGTGGCTAATTCAGGATCACAAATACACTAACTAAATGCTGTTGTTAATTCAGGATCACAAATACACTAACTAAATGCTGTGGTTAATTCAGGATCACAAGTACATTAAATGAATGCTGTGGTTAATTCAGGATCACAAATACACTAACTAAATGCTGTGGCTAATTCAGGATCACAAATACACTAACTAAATGCTGTGGCTAATTCAGGATCACAAATACACTAACTAAATGCTGTGGCTAATTCAGGATCACAAATACACTAACTAAATGCTGTGGTTAATTCAGGATCACAAGTACATAAAATGAATGCTGTGGTTAACTTTGGATCACTAGTACATTAACTTATTTCATTTCATTGCTAATTCAGAATCATTATCTGAATGCCATGGCTAATTCAGAACCACAGGTATGTTTAATTTATCTGAATGCTATGGCTAATTTGGAGACACAACTATGTTAACTGAATACCATGGTTAATTCAGAACAACTTTAATTGAATGCCATGGCAAGTTCAAATATATGTAGTGTTAAAACAATGGTAAAATACATCAACCTGTACACTATGGACATTGAAATGAGTTTTCTGCCATAGGTTACAGTGTATGAGAGTGTACTGTAGTATTCAAATTAATTTAAGCTTTACTAATATTTCATTAGCCATACTAATGATAAAACATTATTATAGACATGTATATTTTGTAGTCTTTATGTAATATTTATTTGTTTTCAGAGCATTATTTTTGATGTCAAAAAGTGGTTTTAAACCTCCACAACTAAAAGACAAAAACAAATGGTAGGTCTTTATATTACTCTGATTCGGAATCATATTGTTATGTAACAAGTACGTACATTGGTTTTCTAAAGTTTTATGGTAAAAATGGGTCCCCTCTCCACCCAGTCAAAAAATAAAAATAAATTTGTTTTACATTCACTGTGTTAGCTGTAGTAATTTATACCTACATCAGCTCTTAATGTTCAGTGGCCACTGTGGCCATATTCCTATGATTGCTGACTAAACAACTTTCTCTCCACCACTGTGGCTTTAAAACTCCACTTGTTTGAAATGATACACAAAGAGGCAGCTGAGTTCTTACTTTACCATTTAAAGCTGAAAGGTTGCAAGATATCTTTTAAATTACCTTGTTGTGACATAAAACCTCACAAAACAAACAAATTAAATCAGCAATTATGATAGATCTTTTGTTAAGGCAATATTATCTGTGACAGTTTTACTGAGAGCAATTTATTACGGTCGTTTAATTGATACGTGGAAGATGTCATTTACTGCTGGAGAATAGTTTTGTAGGAAGGAAATTAACCCTTATCATGCTGAATCCAACTGAATTTGTCTTTGCAACCAGTGTAGATCATGATCAGCCTGCACATCTGTGCAGTCTGGTCATGACCTGCACTGTTTGCCATTCAGTCAGTATGTTTTTGGTATGCACCCTTTTTAGCAGTTAATGATACTGTCCAAATTGAAAGATGGACAAGTTCATTATAGAAATTTAGCAGGGTAAGGGTGAATTCAATATTATGGTGATATATTACCAGTATAATACTTTCGTTTCCAGGTCTCCAGTATTTCAGCATTTTGTCAAAGTTGCACTCACGAAAAATCCCAAGAAGCGACCTGCAGCGGAAAAATTGTTAGAGGTTAGTATATAACAACATGTATACAGGAAGTTTCAGCTTTGTTAAAATCTTGGATGAATGGCACGAGTCCTGACTTCAAATCAGTTACCCCTCTCTTTAGGGTTTGAGCCATGTTCAAGTAACATGTGAGGAAGCCATCCAGCTGGATTGCAAAAGGCCGATGGTTCTACCCAGTTACCAATGTGTGCCTTGAATATTGTTCAAAGGGGCATCTGGAGTTTTCCTTCATCATCAAAACTAGAAAGTTTAGTTACCATATGACCTGAACTGTATAAGAGTGACTTAAATCAACAACAAAAGTCTTCTTGATTTTTATATCAGTTAACTTTTTTCTTTTGCATATATATGTACGTGTACAAATATTGATGAAAACAAAAATATTTTAGTAGTGAAAAAGAATGCACATATGCCGCCACTTATTTATGTTGACACTATTTTCTTATCAAAAAAGAAGAGTGATATCAAATGCTGAGGCTTGCCTTTGAATACTAGCTTGTAATTATGAACTATTCTGTTGTTATTGCAACATGTCATTTCTTCATATTTTACAGCACCAGTTTTTTCAAGGGGATTTATCTAGACGGCTCACGCGAGAAATTCTTGATAGAGTACGTAATCCACAACCAGTCTATGAACCACAGGCTGATGACGATGATGAGGTAATTTAGAGCACATTTTATTTCTGTCCCCTCAAAATGGGGAAGATTTATTCTTTTCCTCTATATGTATGCAGGTAATTCCAAAAATGTCAAGTGTTAAAATCTTCATGCATTGTTAGACAGAATAGGCTGAGTCTGCACAGATAAACACTTGTGATGTGTAACTAAAGTTAATTCTAACACAACTGGATTTATTTTCCTATCAAACAAAGGTGACTGTGTTTTATTACTGTTTGTATGTCACAGATATTACATGAACCTCAAACATCATGGTGGTTCGCTGGAATGGAAAACAGCATAAAAAGGGCAAATATTTGGTGGGTGTCATCAAGGATGTAGGCAATAATCCTAGATGTTGTGTTAGAATCTGAAAATGTATCTCAAACAGTGATCTGGTCTTGAATAAAATAATTATTGTTCAGATAAGTATTATCATACCGCTCGGACTGCACCCTCATGCTATAATAAATTCCTTTCCATCAGAACTACACAGTGATTTTATTATATGACAAACCACTATTTTGGATATATCTTTTTTGAAAGAAATTCGCAGACATGCTAGCCTGTTTTGCTTTTCTTTGGTGTTATGTGTAGTGGACAATTTGGTAGTATTATGGCAGGTCAAATAGCCATCCTGAAAATTGTGTTTCTGAGTAGTTAATGTTAACTGTATTAAATGTTGATAATGCTGTTTGCCATATTAGGCTGCAGTGATGATGACAAGAATACTGTGAAAAAAGGAAGGAAAGTGAATGAAAAAACACTTAAAACAGTCCTTAAATTTTTTCTTGGAATTTTTCTGTTTGAACCAGGAACTTTATCATTATATAATATATTTGCCTATGTAATATTCACTGACTAATCACTGAATGATACCATTAAGTAGTAACAGTTATATAAGCTGTATGAAGGAGTTGAACTGTTGAGGATTAATGTTTCATTAATTTCAGTTCCTGTCAAATGTTCCACAAAGGATATCTTCATCAAAATCTTCAAGTAGATATAGCCAGGCTAGAAATAGTATAGAACTTAAAGGTAAATTTTCTTCTACATGTCTGACATTGTGTATCTGACATTTCATTGCACTGTTATAGAGGTCTGCTTTGTCATTACTTTAATAAATGAATCTTGATCAGGGATGAACAGACAAAGAGATTTGGTTTCACAGGGTCTTCATCAGGGCCATAACATCAGTGAGTTTGCTGGTAAAAACTACTTGTGAACAGAGATTACCTGTGAACAGAGACCTCCTCTGAACAGAGATCACTTTTGAACTTAATTTTAATGGCATTTGAACATTGAACAGATATCACCTATGATCAGATACCTCTTTAACTCAGAATACGCCTGTGAGCAGAGATCACTTGTGAACTTAATTAATCACATTTGAACATTGAAAAGATATCACCTATGATCAGATACCTCTTGTAACTCAGAATACGCCCGTGAGCAGAGATCACTTGTGAACAGAGATCGTAATTATGTGAATAGAGATCACCTGGGTTGAACAGCCATTAATTTCAGTTCAACATTACAGTTTATTAAAGACTGTAATAAAGACGTCCTGCAAATAAAGGTCACTTTTTGACTGTTCTAAAAGGATGGTTTTATAGATAGGTTTCACTGTTTCACCATAAATAAATACGTGGTAGCTGTTTCATAGATAACTTACAAAAATTTTTAAAAGCAGTTTTAACTTCTAACGTATCAAGTATTATAACTGTATAACAATCACATAATCAGTTGTGCTGTGTATGCATTCTAATAAATCTATATGAATACTTCAGCTTAGTTTTCAATGTATTTTGTATGCATGCAAAGTGAATTCTATCAAGAAAACTTATTGCCAGGTGCTTATTAATGTACCTAATGTTTTATTTTACTTTTCAGTTAATATACCCAGCAACTTAAGTCCAGTAAGTATTGTGCTTGTTTAATTTTTATAAAAATAATACACAAGAGTGCATAGTTTGAAGGAAATACTAAGCATGTGTGAAACAAGGAAAAATGCTTCAAGATGTTTTAATTGACACATCAGTGAGGTTCAGTAATATTCTAAGTAGTTGGTTGGTGCAAAATGATTGTATTCTCCTAAAATATATAAAATAAGTGGATCTTAAATAGACATAAATAGTTGGGGGAAATACCCCAGTATGTAGGAATTATTGGCCATCAAATTAGTACAAACAAAGAAATTCCATTTGTGCTAATCTCTGTCAGCTTACCAATATCTATATCAAGGGAAGCACAGTGGTGCAGGGGTAGAGCAAGAGATTCCTGACTCAGAGACACTGGGTTTAAATCCCACTGAGAGGAAATTGATTGCAGACTGCAGTTCTTAATCAAGTACTGGTCAGAAAGCCAGAAAGCAGTAAACTCTCTGCAAATAGTGTATAATAAATTGGTTGTACTAGCCTGTATACTGCAGATTTATAGATGGTTATAAACAATTTCAGGAGGAACAGTTCAACACAGCCAGAGCTTGGCCAGAGGATGAAATTTCTCAAAAGTAAGTTAATGATTGATATAGGAATATATCTTTAGTGAGTATAATGTTTTTTGAATGATTTGTTGTAGGTGATCGTTTGTATAGATATTGTATTGCTAGACTAGAGTTCATAACTTGATTTTTCTTGCGCATTTTCTGATTTGCTACCAAAATATTGGTAAAGCTTAGAAATTTAAATAAAAATCACTTTGTAGCTGGTAGTGCAGTTCTGCCTCAGGTTTGTGAGTGTGAACTAGAAAGGTTGGTATGTAGGGCCAATAGATGCATGCCATAGTGTATGATGTGATGTTAGTAGTAGATACGGAAGCATGCTTGAAAGGGAGTGATTGGCTTTGTGGTCATATGGTTAGTCAAAGATGCCAGTGATCTGGGTTCAATTGCCATTTACGGCTGATGTCCTGGCTGGTGTTCAGTGCTGATCTGGGTTCGATTGCCATTTACGACTGATGTCTTGGCTGGTGTTCAGTGCTGGATAGTCTGCTTAAAAACTGTTCCAGCAGGGTCGGCCTAGACTGTGTGCTGAGAAAGTAATTGTGACACCTGCTATGGGCTGGACTAGAAATTAGTTGATCTATCTATTCCAGGTGGGTCTCCTCAGCTGCCCACACTGAACAAGAAACCTTCACCTTTATGCTTATATTTTGTGATTGCAATTGCTAGTAATAGGTGGACATGTTAGTTTTTGACAGAGAAAAGTTGCTTCATTTCCAGTGCATATGGATTAGGTTGTTTAGCTTCATGAGCAAATTGATGACCGAGAAATGTACAGTTTTTTCACAGTTGCTTAATAACATATTTTATTGCATGTTTAAGCTTGCTTTATGTTATTCATGTTTTCTTGCAATAACAATAAAAGCGTCTTGCTACAAATGTAACATGTATGCTATGAAGGTGCATAGACTCAAGAGATTTACAGAGAATTGAACATGGAAATATATGTTCTATCACTTAACTGAATTTCTGTATGTTTGTAATCCAAAACTCTCAGTATCTCAGTTGCTAAGCAGATGATTTACAAAGATGATGTTTTGTTGTTGGAAAGGCTGCATTATACTTATGTGTTAGTTAAAACATGTAGGTAGCCCGCCCGCTGAGCTCAGTAGGGAGAGCGGGGTCATGAGTTAGATCCCAGGGTGAGGCATATGCTCTCCGTGACAATTTGATAAAAGACATTTGTCTGACATCATTCATCCACCACCTCTGATTCATGTGGGGAAGTTGGCAGTTACTTGCGGAGAACAGGTTTGTACTGGTACAGAATCCAGGAACACTGGTTAGGTTATCTGCCCGCCGTTACATAACTGAAATAGTGTTGAAAAATGTCGTTAAACCCAAAACAAACAATAAAATATGTAGGCCTTGTTTGTAACAGTGAGTTTAAACGTTTTCTTTTTGGAACCATTTCATAGTGAGGCCTTTTTTAATGCAAAACTGTAGAAAGTTTTGCTTATAGTGGTATCAGCTCTTGTGTTTTGGATACTGTGAAATCATTTATATAAATGGGGACAAACTTTTCATAGATTTCATGGTTTAGTCTATCCATGAAATTAAAGCCCAACATTTCTAGAAAGTCCCCTTCCATTTAATGTTAAAAGGCCAATCCACTAACTTGTATCCCCACGAAATAGCCACTCTGGCCAAATCCATGAAATTTGTGCCCACGAAATTGAATTATTTCACACTCTGATTTTTGTACAGTTACCTGCGCATCTTGCCATTCAAATATTTTGAATAATTTAGAGAGCTTAATTTGTTTATCATAGAACATAAAATTCCGTAGTTTAACATTTTTATGCTGTATCAATTATGGACTAAAGTCTTAATTCTTATCTATTTCTTTTATATAAGTAATATTTAAATATATAAGTTATTGTAACTTTCTTTTTGCCGTTGTTGTTGCATGCATCATAATAGATATTGAAGTTGTCTTAGGAACTACAGCCCAGACTACACATGTCAGTGGGTATTAATTACAGTGGTTATTAAGTAGCAATTTGAATTGAATGCTCTGGACCTCTGTTATGACAAGTAATGTGTCATATTGTTATCAGAAAATTAGAAAATTTCAAGAAATATCACTTATACTAACAAATACAAGTATTTCAGACTGGTTTTCAAAGTTAGTCAAGACGGCTGTCCTTTGACGACTCTTATTCACATGTCAGAACTGCATGAACGCTTAAAGCAAGAACTATAAAAAGGAAAGATTTTAGCTCTCTTTTGATTAAGGATTGCCTTTGTCTTAAGATAATGGACCGGTAATGACAGTATATAATCTCTGTGCAATTGCATTCTTGTCTAAGGTTTTGTCATTCTTCGGATGTTCGTGTATGAGGACATAGCTTTCTGTTCAGGCTGGAGAATGCCGAAGTTGCATCTGGAGAAAAGGAAATGTTTTATTGTCATTTACGGTCCACTACCTTAATCAAATTGAAATTGCAGGTGTATTAAATAAAGAGCTTCTGTATACATGTTATATTGCAATATATAAACTGTTTGTTTTCTCAGGGGCTTGTTAGAGTCAGTAAATGAAGAGCTTATACAAAGGTAGGCAACTCAAGCTTGTGAAAAAATAGTAACCTCCCTTATAATGCTGCATGGCCTCATTATGAAATGTAGAATCTAAAACTGTAAACATCTGATATGAAATATTAGCATAATATATTATCATATTTTGTTTGGAAACTTTATAGCTAACCTATAAAAAAAACTGTATCCTTTAGTGATCCTTCAGGTCATCAATGTACATAGGTCATATCTAATTATGTGTGGCCTGTTTACCAGGTACATGATGGATCAAATTTTGTTTTGAGATGGTAGTTATTTGTTTCAGAAGGTTCAAAGTAGTATTGAAATATTTTACCCGTCTGCTAAAATGTCTTACATGTATTGAGTTGTAAATAACCCTTAGCTTTGCCGTGGAATGGGCTTTTACATGTGGGTGTGGTAACTGAGGTGTTCATAAATTTTCAATGTCATTTAGTATGTTATATGTTTACCAGTTTGTTTGATTTTTTATACGCCAGTCTCTGAAAGAGCGGGGTGTATTATGTGAACACCCGTGGCGGGCAGCCGGTCGGCGTCCAAACATGTCTGCTCTCTAAGTCAAACAGTTTTCATCCGATCTTCGCCAAACTTGCTGACAATGATTGTGGGCATAATGTCTCAACCAAGTTTGATAACCACCCAAATTGCCCGAGGCACTCCTGCATTATGGCCCTTGAATTACTCGAAAAACTGTGAATTTAGCCTTGTCCGCTCTTTAAGTCGAACAGTTTTCATCCAATCTTCGCCAAACTTGCTTACAGTGTTTGTGGGCATAATGTCTCGGCCAGGTTCGATAAACACCCAAAGCGCCCTAGGCACTCTTGGATTATGGCCCTTTAATTACTCGAAAAACTGTGAATTTAGCCTTGTCCACTCTCCAAGTCGGACAGTTTTCATCCGACGGGCGTATTTTGTGACAGTCTGGCACTCTTGTTTTTATTTGAATAGAAGTAATGATATAGATTTCATAGGTTTAGCCAGGATTTATAGTTGCCAGTGGAGTCGGCACAAAAAGGGATCATCTGAAAGCAAACAATGGCTACATTTAGTAGATGCATGGTATATAGAGTCAAAATTGCAGTACTGAAATAAAGAAATACGTTGAAAAATATTTTGCTAGATGACAAAAAGTGTTGTATAATCACACCTGTCATACTATTCTTGGCTACACTGATAGATTTCAGGGCTGTCAATAAAATCTGTAAAAAGTTCCTTTGGAAGCAAAGAATACAGCCAAAAAAAAATATTAGTAGACACAGTTTGATTGAGTCTGTTCATGAGAGGTAATGAAATGTGCAACACCTCTCATGACACCTCTAAAGCCCCCTTGCACCGGCTTAAGCGGAACTCTTATTACACATTTGTTGAATGGACTCCATGATCCCAAAGGACCAGAAAGTATAACAACACTATTTCCAAGTACTTTTTGATAGAATGGAGAAGAGATCCTTTTGGATTTTTTAAAGCAGGGATATAAATGGGGAAAGATTATTTTACAGTATTTTGTACCTTTAGTGTCTATTTTTCTGACATGCTTTTGCATGTTCCTCCAATTTCTAAATTTTACAATTTCTTCCTTACTCTATCAAATAAAGTCTTATCTTCAAAGAATTTAGTAATTTTGTCTGTTTTTCAGGTGAAATTGTACTTTAAATTTAACTTTAACTCAGTAATTAAAGTATCCCACATTCTTAGCCTCTTAACTTGCATATCTTGATATGTCTGACCAAAATTCCCTACATTTTCTGACTTTTTGTACCCCCCGACAACAAAGTTGTAAGGGGGGATATACTGGTTTCAGGTTGTCTGTCTGTCTGTCTGTCCGTCTGTCCGTAGACGCAATCTTGTGCGCACCATCCCTCCTTATCCCCTTGACAGAATTTAATGAAACTTCGCACAAGTGATCAGTACCAACAGTAGTTGTGCATGGGGCATGTTAGGTTCTTTTAGAAAAAGAATTTGCAGAGTTATGGGACTTTGTTTTTAGCTCACCTGAGCAATGCTCAGGTGAGTTTTTCTGATCGCTCGATGTCCGGCGTCCGTCGTCCATCGTCTGTCGTCTGGCGTCTGTCGTCTGTCTGTCAACATTTAGCTTGTGTATGCGATAGAGGCTGTATTTTTCACTTAATCTTCATGAATATTGGTCAGAATGATAACCTTGATGAAATCTAGGCCGAGTTCGAAAATGGGTCATCTGGGGTCAAAAACTAGGTCACTAGGTCAAATCAAGGAAAAACCTTGTGTATGCGATAGAGGCTGTATTTTTCAATTGATCTTCATGAATATTGGTCAGAATGATTGCCTTGATGAAATCTAGGCCATGTTCGAAAATGGGTTATCTCGGGTCAAAAACTAGGTCACTAGGTCAAATCAAAGAAAAACCTTGTGTATGCGATAGAGGCTGTATTTTTCAATTATTCTTCATGAGTATTGGTCAGAATGATAACCTTGATAAAATCTAGGCCGATTTCGAAAATGGGTCATCTCGGGTCAAAAACTAGGTCACTAGGTCAAATCAAAGAAAAACCTTGTGTATGCGATAGAGGCTGTACTTTTCAGTTGATCTTCATGAATATTGGTCAGAATGATTACCTTGATGAAATCTAGGCCGAGTTCGAAAATGGGACATCTGGGGTCAAAAACTAGGTCACTAGGTCAAATCAAGGAAAAACCGTGTGTATGCGATAGAGGCTGTATTTTTCAATTGATCTTCATGAATTTTGGTCATAATGATTACCTTGATGAAATTTAGACCAAGTTCGAAAATGAGTCATATGGGATCAAAAACTAGGTCACTAGGTCAAATCAAAGAAAAACCTTGTGTATGCAATAGAGGCTGTATTTTTCAACTGATCTTCATGAAATTTAGCCAGAATGATTACCTTGATAAAATCTAGGCCGAGTTTGAAAATGGGTTATCTGGGGTCAAAAACTAGGTCACTAGGTCAAATTGAAGAAAAACATTGTGTATGCGATAGAGGATGTAATTTTCAATTGATCTTCATGAAATTTGGTCAGAGTGATTGCCTTGATGAAATCAAGGTCGAGTTTGAATATGGGTTATCTGAGGTCAAAAACTAGGTCACTAGGTCAAATTAAAGAAAAATCTTGTGTATGCAATAGAGACTGTTTTTTAGCTCGACTATTCGAAGAATAAGTAGAGCTATCCTACTCACCACGGCGTCGGCGTCGGCGTCGGCGTCACACCCTGGTTAAGTTTTTCGTACCAGTCCACATTTTGACAAAGTCTTTTGAGATAAAGCTTTGAAACTTTCAACACTTGTTTACCATCACCATGTCCAGTTATAGGCAAGAGTACATAACTCTGTCAAGCATTTTGACTGAATTATGGCCCCTTTTGACTTAGAAATCTTGGTTAAGTTTTTCGTATCAGTTCATATTTTGACTAAGTCTTTTGAGATAAAGCTTTGAAACTTTCAACACTTGTTTACCATCACCATGTCCAGTTATAGGCAAGAGTACAGAACTCTGTCAAGCATTTTGACTGAATTATGGCCCCTTTTGACTTAGAAATGTTGGTTAAGTTTTTCGTACCAGTTCATATTTTGACAAAGTCTTTTGAGATTAAGCTTTGAAACTTTCAACACTTGTTTACCATCACCATGTCCTGTTGTAGGCAAGAGTACATAACTCCATCAAGCATTTTGGTTGAATTATGGCCCCTTTTTGACTTAGAAATCTTGGTTAAGTTTTTCGTACCAGTCCACATTTTGACAAAGTCTTTTGAGATTAAGCTTTGAAACTTTCAACACTTGTTTACCATCACAATATCCAGTTGTAGGCAAGAGTACATAACTCCATCAAGCATTTTGACTGAATTATGGCCCCTTTTGACTTAGAAATCTTGGTTAAGTTTTTCGTACCAGTTTATATTTTGTATAAAGTGTTTGACATATGGCTTTGAAACTTTTATATCTATTTCAGTATAATAGTCTCTATCAATAGGCAAGAGTATGTAACTCTCTCGTCTTTTTTGGCTGAATTATGGCCCTTTTTGAACTTGGAAACTGGTTCTGTTTTGTATATATGTCCATGTTTTGTCAAGACTATTTGACATATGTCTTTTAAACTTTAAACACTTGTTTATCATTATGATTTCCATCTCTAGGCAGAGTACATAACTCTGACAACTATTTTGACTGAATTATGGCCCTTTTTGGACTTTCAAATTTGTTCAGTTTTTTTTACAATGAATGAGTTGGGTTTTACGGCGAATCGACACAAAAAGGTCATATATCGCCGAGTTTTTTTACAAGTCAGCATTTTGTCAAAACTATTTGAACTGTGGCTTTGAAACTTTTAACACTAGTTTATCAACATGATTTCCATCTGTAGGCAAGAGTACATAACTCTGTCAACTATTTTGACTGAATTATGGCCCTTTTTGGACTTGGAAATTAGTTAAATTTTTCATATAAATCCATGTTTTGCCTAACATATAACTTAACATATTTGCCATCATGGTCACACATTGCCATTTAGTACAAGACTAATCGAAATCCACAAATAAAGGAACATTTTTTGTTTAATCCATTTTTTTGTTTAGTCTGAAAATCTATGGAAATATTTTGACCCCATTCTTCAATCAATTCTTCGAATAGTCGAGCGCGCTGTCATCCGACAGCTCTTGTTTCAATTGATTTTTATGAAATTTGGTCAGGATGATTGCCTTAATGAAATCTAGGTCGAATTTGAATATGGGTCATCTGAGGTCAAAAACAGGTCACTTTGTCAAATCAAAGAAAAAACTTGTTTATGTGATAGAGGCTGTATGTTTCAATTGATCTTCATGAATTTTGGTCAGAATGATTGCCTTGATAAAATCTAGGTCAAGTTTGAACATGGGTTATCTAGGGTCAAAAACTAGGTCATATCTAAGAAAATGCTTGTTTTATCACAAGAGACCAATTTTTTGGTTCAATCTTAATGAAAATTGGTCAGAATATTTGTTTCCATGAAATCACAAGGTCAAACATGTTTTACACTGTTATGGTGTGTTTCTTAGGTGAGCGACCTAGGGCCATCTTGGCTCTCTTGTTTTGTTACTATACTATATACATAGACACAATCTTGTGCGCACCATCTCTCCTCATCCCCTTGACACAATTTAATGAAACTTCACACAAGAGATCAGTACCAACAGTAGTTGTGCATGGGGCATGTTAGGTTCTTTTAGAAAAAAATTTTGCAGAGTTATGGGACTTTGTTTTTTTGTTACTATACTATATACATAGACACAATCTTGTGCGCACCATCTCTCCTCATCCCCTTGACACAATTTAATGAAACTTCACACAAGTGATCAGTAACAACAGTAGTTGTGCATGGGGCATGTTAGGTTCTTTCAGAAAAAAAATTTGCAGATTTATGGGACTTTGTTTTTTTTGTTACTTTACTATATACATAGACACAATCTTGTGCGCACAATCTCTCCTCATCCCCTTAACACAATTTAATGAAACTTTACACAAGTGATCAGTAACAACAGTAGTTGTGCATGGGGCATGTTAGGTTCTTTCAGCGACAAAAATTGCAGAGTTATGGGACTTTGTTTCTTGTTAACATACTATGTACATACAGTCTGCATATGCAATCTTGTGCGTGCCTAATCTACCAAACCCTTACACACAATTTTATGAAACTTCACACAAGTGTTCAGTACCAACCCTAGTTGTGCGTGGTGCATGTTACATTCTTTTAGATAAATATTCTGCATAGTTATGGGACTTTGTTTTTTGTTACTATACTGTATACATACAGTCTATATACATACAGTCCACATAATTATGCAATCTTGTATGCGTCAAATTGCAATGTACTGTGGCAGTGCATGCGGGGGGTACATTCATCACCTTTAGTGATAGCTCTAGTTTTGCTGATTTTATGTTTAAGAGCAGTTGTATCATTTTTGTGCCACCACCCCCCCCCCCCCCCCTCAGTGGTGGGGGCATATAGATTTGGTCTTGTCTGTGCATCCGTCCGTCTGAAAAATGTTTGTGACGCACCTAGCTCAAAAAGTATTTCGTATAAATTGATGAAACCTTGCATGAGTCTTTATCATGATATGAACTTGCACACCTCCTATTTTTCGTCAGGCTTCGCCCCCTATTTCCAGAATTATGGCCCCTGAATTTGTCTAAAATGCACATTTTCACATTGTGACGCACCTAGCTCAAAAAGTATTTGATATAAATTGATGAAAACTTGCATGAGTCTCTATCATGATATAAACTTGTGGACCTGCTATTTTTCGTCTGGCTCTACCCCCTATTTTTAAAGTTATGGTCCCTGAAATAGTCAAAAATGCACATTTTTTAACCTAATGACATGCCTAGCTCAAAAAGCATTTGATGTAAATTCATGAAACCTTGCATGAGTCTTTATCATGATTTGACCTTGTACACTTGGCATTCTTCTTGAGGTTTTATTGCTAATTACAGAGTTACAGCCCTTGAAATAGCCAAAATAGTCGATTTTTTGTTTGTGATGCTCATAGCTGAAAAAGTATAAGACCTAGAATAATGAATCCTTTATATAAAATGTTTGTTGAGGCTATACCCCCTTAAGACTGCAAACATTTGAATTATTGGCCCTTATTTGTGACAAATGTACCAGTGGGGGCACACCATGTATCCTACAGACACATTCTAATTTTACTTGCTTATAAAGAGTTGTTCATATCTGTGCATTTATGTTAACCATATTGAGTATTTCTTTTAAGGGAAAATCTTTTATTTTGGTTTCAGTATCATGGCACTCATGCATCATGAGTTGTTTTTTATGCTGTGTCTCATTTGCATACTCTAATTTCAGAATTTCATTTGAACACTACATTCTTGCGAAAACTGGGTAAATACTCACTGAATCTGAGAGAAAATCATGCTTAACACACTATATACAAGCAGAGCTCTTTAAAATGTAGAAAATAGAAAAGTTCGCTTCAGATATTTATATAATAATCAGCAACGGTAATTCACTACAAAGAGGTTTTATTAAAAAGAAAAAGCGCTTGGTGGAGAAATTCTGCTTTGTTTTTCAGATATACATGTGCCATAAAATACAAAAATTCAGATTTTATATTTAACAACGATACACCACTTGAGTAAGGTGTAATCAGAATTTGCATTTGGTGCAGAAATTCTGCTTTGTTGAACAGATATTCTGTTGAAGGGCCATTTTTCTTGGTGATGGATTGCACAGAAATGCTTCGATCTAGTCATTGTGGCAGGAATTGCCTCAGTGTGGTTGCAATGAGTTTTCTGCCAATATTTCATTTTCGAACAAGATTTGCACCAGTTTCTAGTACAAAGGCTGTCCCAGCATTTTATGTTTATAATAAAGTTAATTAGTAAATCAATGGGCAGCTATAATTTTCCTTAATACAGTTCAACCTGCGTTATCAGTCACCTGTATTTAGCAGCTACTTGCCATCATCAGCCAGTCAGCTAACTTCCCAAACGGAATTTTTATCCAGATTTTAACCTGACACTGTAGCAGCCATACTGTATGGCTTCATTGGCTGGCTGCTAAATACAGGTTTGAATGTATAACATAATGAAATTGGGAATGAAAGAGTGAAATTAAGTATGAGCTTATGTTTCATGAGATCCTTTACTTTGCTAAATATATTTTAGATTGATGATTTGTAAAATTACAGTAAACTAGTTCGTTTTGTTTTTAACTTGTACCCAGTAATGATTTTAAGTTAAAATGAAATTTTTATTTAATACAAATTTTATGTTTAATTTATTTGGCATGTTTTAACTAATACAGAATACTGACTTTGAATGTAAATGGTTGACTATTTTCAGAGGTCATCGCGATAGTCTTATTTTGGACGATGACACAAATAACTTTGATCTCACCAATAAGTAAGCGTGGTTTTAGTCCTTTAATACGTCGCCTTGCATGTAATATTGTTTTTAACGATTTCTATCATTTTCATGAGATCATTACTTTTAGCTGGTCATTTTCATTTCATGCAATGGTCTTGATATGTTATTCATGGCCTGATCAGATATGTTCCACATTAGCTTAAAAATAAATGCTTGATATGCATTTTGATTAAATCAAATTGGCTTCCTTATCGCTGGCATGGTCAAGCAATCACAAATAAAAAATTCTTTTTTATGTGACAGATAATGTGATATACACTGTCAAGGAAATCTATTTTTGGTGAGAGCAAAGTAAATTGTAATAGTAAAATGTGACAGATTTTACCATGTTTCAATCTTTTTAGAGATCGAAAAGTCTCTGATGGAAGACATTTTGTCTTAAAAATCATTCGTTCTCCCCCTCTGATTCATATGGAAATGTTGGCAGTTACTTGTTGAGAATAGGTTAGTACTGGTACAGAATCCAGGAGTATTGACATTTATTTAGCTTAACTGACTGCTGTTATATGAGCCGCGCCATGAGAAAACCAACATAGTGGGTTTGCGACCAGCATGGATCCAGACCAGCCTGCGCATCCACGCAGTCTGGTCAGGATCCGTGCTGTTCGCTTTCAAAGTCTATTGCAATTAGAGAAACCGTTAGTGAACAGCATGGATCCTGACCAGACTGAGCGGATGCGCAGGCTGGTCTGGATCCATGCTGGTCACAAAGCCACTATGTTGGTTTTCCCATGGCACGGCTCATATAATAGAAATACTGTTGAAAAATGGTGCTAAAAACCAAAAAAACAAACAAACAAAAAATCAAAATCCGGGAATTGATTATTGACTGTTGTAGTCGTGGTAGATGATGTACAGCAAATATGTTCAGGTATAACGGATAACTTATATTTTATTTTGTAGCCTTTGAACTGTTCATGTCGCTTGCATTTTGTGATTTTTATCGCCGTCAGCCATACTCGAGTTGTTAAGAATTTACAATTTGTAGTTTGTTATATTGTTGGACAAACTGTTGGTTTATAGTCATGGCTACTCTAGATTTGTGAATCACACTTCTGTCCGATACATGCAAAAGTTATCAAGTAGTGTACCAATACAAATGTAGTTCTAATAAGTGAATTATGAAAGTTGCAATTTTACATGGTCGTGATCGATAATCATTACAGGTGAATTTATCAGGCTTGCATGTTTGCATCATTATCCTTTTCTAGCTATCTAACATGTATGTAGACCTTAGATTGATAGTGACTAACATTTTAACATTGAGAGATTTGCCTGACAATATCCAGCCCAGGTGCCGTATTCATCAAATGTTTCAAGTCTTAAATTGAGACATATTTTGACTCCGGCATTAAAATGCTAAATTTTCTGATATTGCTTTGTCAGTATTATATTTACACAGACTGTGATGAAACTTTGCATAAATGTTTATTTCGCAGCTACTGAAGTCTCAGTAAAGTCATATGTATAAATATATTATAAAAAAAAATTAGGGCAAATTGAAAAGTCAAAATTTCAGACTTTTAACATTGATGAATATAGGCTTAGTTTTCAGCTTTGCAGAATTGCCATGTTTCATTAAATGTCTGAATTTAAAAAATCATGTATTGTATTCACAAGGTCCATAGTTACAGTGTTGATCAGTTACCCATTCACATATTTTAATCAAGTGTTTCTGTTGTACAGTAACTATGATATTTTAGGTTTTTGCGTTTAGTTTTTGGTACAAATTTCGATACCTAGTACATGAATGATGTAGTCAGTGTTGGTATTGTATACTGTGAAATCATTAATATTCGTGGGGGACTGATTTTAGTGGGTTTCATGGTTGAGTCAGTACACAAAATTTAATCCCAACAAAAAAGTAAATTTACATTACTTTTATGTTGAAAAGTCAGTGAATTCACATCCCAGTGAAGTAGCCATTTTGGCTGTATTCATGAAATTTTATGCCCACGAAATGAAATGATGCCACAGTAGAATGAATTAAAATTCAGTAATATACTAGGAGATACAAATAAGTTGTCTTTAATTATCATTATGAGACATCTTGAAATTAGTGATCCTGTTTAAGATAATTACAATCACTTTCTTAGAAGGAATCATAGATCTTTTTGTTATATAAATTATATTAAACATAATGCAGCTGAAATATATGCAATAGCAGTTATAAACTGAGATTTGAGACCAGTCTCAAAACTGGCATCTGATTGGTTGTTTTTGAGCACAATTTTAAAATAGACCAATGGCAAGATCACATTAATAGACTGGTCTTCAGTGTCAGTTTTGTGACTTTGATTTGAGTTGAGTTTTAAATGTTTCAGTCTTGCCAATGTCTTATTGATGTTTCAGGGAAACTCTGCCACTGAATCCTCCACCAGTTCCACCAAAGGTAATCTTGAATGTTATGTAGAGATTTACAAGCATTTTTATTGCCACTCTTTGAACATTTGGTTGTATAGAACCTTCACATTGTCTAGAAATCACTTCTGCCAGGGAAGGAAGTGTTTCGCCATTAAGAAACACAATTCTTGCCTGCCTAGCGTGGAAAATATACAATTGTCCAATCACAAGATGGGTATTCTTATCTTCCCTTTGGGAAAAGTCTTGTTTAACCCTTACCATGCTAAATTGATATAATGAACTTGTCCAACTTCCAATTTGGACAGTACCATTAACTGTTAAAAGGGGTGCTTACCAAATAGATACTGACTGAATAGCGAACAGTGCAGATCATGATCAGACTGCACGGATGTGCAGGCTGATCATGATCCATGCAGTCTGATCATGATCTACACTGGTCACAAAGGCAGAACCAGTCGTGTCCAGCATGGTAAAGGCTGAAATAGCCTGTACTTAGGAAATGTCTCTATGGTACTAACCATATTATGATGTCATAAACTGTTTACATAATTCAGGGAAGGACCCAGATCTATTTGTCATTACAGTATGTTTAAAGCAGTAGGCAAGAAAAATTATCTAACATGCTTGCCTGTGAATGACAGCTGTTCTTTCCCAATCCTCAGGACAACATGGATGATAAACCTCACAAACTCCCCGTTTTCTCTCTCATTCTATGTGGTGCCTCACGTAGGGAAAGCCCTGTCTTAGACAGACACGTAAGATCCTTGCAGTCACACTAAGTCTTGTTGACAGATATGAGCAAAAAGCACTATACAGACTTTCAACAGATTTTGAACTTGCTTTCAGTAGATCAAGTTTAAAATTATTTTACATTTGTGCTTATGTTCTTCAATGTATTGCTACCTGTATTCCGGTTACTAAAATTGTTGTACTTTAAAGTAGCTATAAAATTTAAATGAAATTAACATATTGAAAACATTTATTTCAAGAATTATAATGTGTCCGTTAGGTTGTACTGTACATTATTTTGATTTCTTCGTCTTAGCCAACTTCAGATGAGACATCTGAGAACACATACCACATGCCTGATGACCTTGACGAAGGTGATGTTGATCAGGGGCCTGACCTTGACAAACTTCTTGATCGTATGTTAACCTTGACCCCTGACACACATCCACCAACAGAATTTTCTGGAGACAGACCGCCGGCTCTACCTCCCAAAATGAGCCGGAGACAAAATGGAGTGGTGCCACATACTACAGAGGAAAATAACGTAGCCGACAACGCAGTATCTCCACCTGAAGTACCTCCGCGACGAGAGAAGAGAGAAACTTTGACCAATGATACAGTAAATAGACATATTTTTTTTTGTAAAAGATCAGTAATGATACAACAGTTAATACCCAAATATTTCAGAGGCAGATACGATAATTAAGGTTATTAGAGTGCCTGGTAAGTTTTCAAGTGATAAAAACAAGGAGATAGTGAAAATAAAAAGAAATAATTGTTGATCTGTTGTTTAGTTAGAAACCAATAGATAAATTGTTAAATTAGATACTGGTATATGCATAATTTTGCCAAAAAAAGTTGTAATGCAGAATTCTGTTACTTTCACATTATGTAAAATAATGTTTGTATCTTTGTTTCTAGCTAAGACCAGTGAGCAATGGCTTACCTCCTACACCAAAAGTTCATGTAAGTAGTTTCTGTTATGAATCATGGTTTTGTAGATTTCCTTAGGGTTTAGAATAAATTGGTGTGTTTTAAGTGTAGACACAGTTCATATCTTGTAGTTACATGTTGCATTTCTCTGTTATTTACACTTCAATAAATTACAAAGTAGATGTACATTAGTACAAGAACCTTCGAAGTTACAAGTCTATGAAATGGTCAAACCATCCACTGAAGGAGATTGTTAGAACAGCATGGCAGCATCTCGTTGCAGGCTTTCTGTTATGAATGTCCAGTAAAATTCTGACATGTATCTTATATGATGACTCGGCATATGTAAATAAATGCCAGTACAATCAACGCAGAGTTGTGGCCTCACAAAATTCTAATACTTTGACGTTAGGGTTATTATATTTCATAGGAATAGGGAGAAAATGGCAGTTAAAGTTTCATCGAATGAAAATCGTTCAGATTATACAGTAAGACTTGCTCGAGAGATCACATGTATTAAGAGACCACTTGTATTAAGATACCACTTTTACCCAAATTAAATAATGGACCAGTCCATTTTAGAAATTTAGCAGGGTAAAGGTTAAAAGACCACATTTTTGTCCTTCCTGTAATGGTCCCATACTGCAAGTTGTAAGTTGCAGATACATGTATATAGAACTGTAGAACATGATCTGTATTTCAGATGGGTGCTTGTTTTTCAAAAGTGTTCAATGGCTGTCCACTGAAAATCAAGTGTACAGCCAGCTGGATCAATCCAGAAACCAGAGGTAAGATTTCCATACAGTTTTAAAGTCTACATGTATATCATAAAATTGAATGTTAATTTGTATGTATTTCATGTACATTTTGTAAGCTAATCAGTAGTTACAATAAAATTGCAGAATTTAGTAGCACCAAATCATATGTTTCTGATGACTTGACAAAACACAGTGTCTGAAGTCATTCTTTGTTTTACCTCTGAATCATGTGTAGAAGTTGTCAGACACTTGAGGAGAGCAGGCTGTTACTGGTACAGAAACAGGGAATGCAAAGCTGGTTCTCACGTGTTATTAAAAGACAAAATGTTTTTGATAAGACAAATTTTTGTAACCTACATACTTGGAAAAATCCTTTTTTGATAAGAATTCCTGTTATTTCTTTATATATTTCTTTTGGAAAATGGTAGATGACCTGCAATAATATAAAATGCACATTGAAAATATTTGTATGGTCAGAGTTTAAAGAGAAAAAAGTTTAAGAGAAGAAAAGCAACTTTTCTTATTTTATGACACTGTTTTTTTTTCCAGATGAACACATTTTAATTGGTGCCAGTGAAGGGCTTTATACCCTGAATTTAAATGAAATCCATGAAGCTTCATTAGAATTGGTAGGTAAACAGTAATATTTCCAATCACATATGTCCTAAGTTTTTATCAAATAAATTTCATGTTGCATTTTACAGTGTTGAAATTTCCAAGCAGTTTTTATAAATAATGGTAATTGGTTAATCAAGTTTGATCACTTTTAGGATTTAAATTTTGAATGAACTTCCTGTATGTTGACAATATTTTGTCTGTGTGATAAACTCATGCAGTTTAAGTATAAAATTACTTAGACCGAGGATAAAGTAGGTTATGTTTATGCAGTGTGTTGTTTCTATTTTTAGCTTCATGCAAGACAGTGTTCATGGCTATATGTCGTCAATAACGTTCTAATGTCCGTATCAGGTATGATAATTGAAGCTTAACATAATTTTTTTTTGAAGGCTGGACATATACTGCAATTTAGAAAAACTGTTTTTTGTGATGTTTAGCATGCATGCAATTGTTTCAGTATCGGTATAGGGGGTCTGTTTAGCCAAGTGATTGCTGATTTTGAATAATTTACTTCTCATGATATCTCGTAGCTGTTGGTTTGAACATTGATTCTTATAGATTTGTTCATGAGAAGGTAAACAAAGGTCCCGCACCATTAAAGCTGAAAGTCACAAAATGACATTGTGTTGATGTGACTTCACTGCAGCTGTTCTCTTGAACCTTTGTTATAATACAATAACTGATAATGCAGAATTTAGATCGTTTATATCAAATAATTTTCTGTTCCATATTTCAGGGAAGAATCCACACCTGTATAGACATGATTTGTTAATGTTACACAGTAAACAGACAAACAGATTCTCTCTTCCCATGAAAACTAAAATACCTGAAAAACTTGTACCAAGGTAAGCTGAAATATTTTATAGTTTTCTTAACTCTTGTGCAAAAGCTAAACTTTTGCGACTGTAAAAAGTCTCCCTGTACTTAGACTCAGTGTTATATTTTCTGATCCTTTGGGATCATGGAGTACATTCAGTTGTATTACCGGTATGATAGAATTCCACTGAAGCCGGTGCTAGTGGTGTGAGAGATGATGCACATTTCTTTACCTCTCATGAATAGATAGTTAAACAGATTCTACTTAGGATCGCGGGGTCGCGAGTTCGATCCTCTGGCGGGGCGTATGTATGTTCTCCGTGACTATTTGATAAACGACATTGTGTCTGCAATCATTAGTCCTCCACCTCTGATTCATGTGGGGAAGTTGGCAGTTACTTGCGGAGAACAGGTTTGTACTGGTACAGAATCCAGGAACACTGGTTAGGTTAACTACCCGCCGTTACATGACTGAAATACTGTTGAAAAACGTCGTTAAACCCCAAAAAAAAAAAAAAAAAAAAAGATTCTACTTCTATTTTACATGGTCGATTTCTATGCTTCCAGAGGATCTTCATTTAGATTTTATTAGCTAATAAAAATAATTATGTGTATTTAGACAACTGGGGACTGTCATTGGTGACTGGCTGTAATACATCGAGCTGAATTAATGGTCTAATTGAAATGAAATATAATTTCATACTTGCTATTTGTTAGTCAGGATCTCCATGATAAGTTGGTTAAGGTTGCTGAGTTACTTGCCTGTTCATTACTCAACAATGGAATTATTTGGGATGAAGAAGCAAGTAAGGTTTTTGTAAAGTTGGTTCTACCCACTAGCCTACCTATGTCTGAAATAATACCCATGTGGTGCATTTGAGTCTTCTCCAACGATGAAAGCTGGATAGTAGCCCTATAACCTAAAGTGTACTGATGTGACATCAGACTCCACAAACAGTAAGATTTTATGCAATCTGTCTTGATAATATGGATCGATTTATCTGTTGCAATCATAGATACTGTAATTGACTTTGTGCTGTAGGGTAACATGTTATACTACAGACTTCTGTATGTGTGATGTAATATCGTTATTTCCTTTAATCCCTGATTTTATACTTATTGAACTAGACAAATAATGTAAAATGGAACCTTGCAGGAAATACACGGCAACATCGAAGGTACCTGACACTAAAGGATGTATGCGATGTTGTGTTGGCAGAAATCCATATAATGGCTATAAATATCTGTGTGGGGCACTGCCAACGGGGATCATTCTCATGCAGTGGTACGACCCACTTAACAAATTTATGCAGCTCAAGGTTAGTATTCAATATTATTGCATGACTCCTTATATAAATGGTCCATAGTTTGTGCTATTGACTGATCTATAGTTCGTCACAGGTTTGGTAGGCGAAAGGCAAAAGTAGAAAAAAAAAACTTTGAAATATATTTCTAATTTCATTTAATGAAACATTTATTGACTGGCTTTGGATCTAGGGTTAATAATATTGACTGTTGATTGGCAGTGATATTTACTTGGGATGGTCTTATTGCAATTTGGCAAATGCTGGATATATTAATTTCCTAAAGATTTCTTTAAAAATGACTGAAGTTTTATGACTGTAGTAAAATCCGTATAGTAAACTTTGTATGTAGATATAAATAGTTATTTCTTTGTTTCAGATATACGAGTGTGATACTTTGCCAACCTCGCCACCAGTGTTTGAAATGTTTATATCACCAGAATTAGAATATCCCTTGATATGTTTAGGAGTTAGAGTAGGGTAAGTGGTGTAATAAATGTTTGATTTAAGTATTATGACAGTGGTTCTACCAAGGTTGTCTGAAACAATGTAGAGATGGTTACCTGGGGTCTTCTTCCACCACCTTAAGCCGGAAAAGTTACCTATAGGTGTTAGTGTGACGATAAACCCAACACAATAAAAATCGTAATTACATAACATGGTTTTATTTGCACAGTGTCTTTCTAAATAATATAATAATAGTATTGACATGATTCTTTGAAGAAAGATACTTTTTGAATGATTTAAATATTTCAAGTACTTTTTACAAGGGAAGTGTAAATTTGAAAGGTAAGACTGTCTGACTCCTTACCTGAAGGTCTGGGTCACTGGCACCAGAACAGAAAGAAAATGCCTCTGTACATGTTATACCATAACTCTAGGTATTCTATAAGAACCATGGTCATGAAGGGGAAAATTTACTAACATGTTTCAGTCACGCATTTCATACTTAACACGCAGTTCGGTAAATGTGTACTGTGGATATCAAACATGCGGTGATTTATCTTCCATTGTGTACCGGTCACATTTCTTCAATACATCTTATCTTAGAAAAACAACGCGTAGTTTATAGTTATTTCAACGTTACACAAAAAACTTGCTTGACCTTCCCTGGTAAATTTCCGTTCTAGATTACAGAACCATTCTGATTGGCTGTTGCAAAAATGTATGTCAATCGTCATCTTACTACACGTGTTCGCTAAAATGTGAAAATGCAGCAAAAATGTGCAAAATGAATAAAATAAACAGAAAAGATGCAGACTAATGTACGATTTCAAATTAAAGATCATATACAAGATGAATTTCATTCATCATTTCCATTTTTAGTGTAAAATTGTATTTTTTTAAAATTCTGTTTTTGTTTGTTTACATTTCGCCAAACGTGCACACTGCCGTGACCTCTAGACCGGATGTTCACTAGGGAAGGTCAAGCAAGTTTTTTCTGTAACGTTGACGAAAGCATAAAATATGTTGATAATCTCAGCAATATGGAATATTGAGACAAGGTGACTGGTGCATGATGGAAGATAAATTATCGCTTGTTCAATATATTAGGTACCTATTCACCGAACTGCGCGTTTAAGATGAGAAATTTATGACTGAAACGGGTTAGTATATTTTCGCGTTCATGACCATGGTTCTTATAGAATACCTAGGGGTAGGGTATAACATGTACAGAGGCATTTTCTTTCCGATCTGGCGCCAGTGGTCTGGGTTTGAAGGGAGTGACCAGTTTCTACATTTCCTTAGACAGGCATGAGTACTTTTAGAAATAGTCAAAAGCTAAAGAACAGTGAGGCAGAATATTTTAGGTGTGCATAGGGCATGCTTCTCTGGAAAATAGTTTGATTTTTATACTCTTTCTGAAGAAAGGCCCCACCAAGGTAGTTTCTGTAGTGTTGTCTGAGCATAGAAATCTAGTCTGTAGATGTCAAGTGTAGAAAACACAAGTTACCAGAACATTCTCAAAATCATGCCTAGAATTAAACAAAGCTAATATGTTACTTGTTTGGACAATAATGCAGCTTATCATGTTTTATATATTTTTCAGGACAGACAAGAACCCCCTTAGTTTTGATGTTATAAATCTGAACTCAGCGTCTAACTGGTTCCTAGACCTAGAACAGAACCAAGGTCAGTTACTGTCTGGTGTAAGAAACCTCAATTTTAACCCTTAACCTGCTAAATTTCTATAATGAACTTGTCCATCTTTCAATTTGGACAGTACCATTAACTGTTAAAAGTGGTCCTTACCAAAATGATACAGACTGAATAGGGAACAGTGCAGACCATGATCAGACTGCATGGATGTGCAGGCTGATCTTGGTCTGCGCTGGTTGCAAAGGCAGAATCTCTTGCTGCCAGCAGGCTAAGGGTTAAGCAATAACTTCAGTGATACAGTTTAAACATGAAAGAAAATTTCAGTTAGCTGTCAAATCAGACTAGACTATTTGTCTGTGTCTCTTGCTATGTTAGTATCAATCATAGTCTATAAGTAATACACTCATTTTTGAAAGATCTATTAATATTTCATTAAATCTCCTTTGTTTCAAAGTTATTTTATGTTGTAATTTAGAATTTTCCACTACAACATGTTTATTAATGTGCCTTTCTTTAGAAATTCTCAATCTTTAGAAATTCTCTGTGATTGAAAGGTTAAGATCTGAGATCGTGAATCACTTGTCCCTCATCCCTGTTTTGAACACTGCAGGTGATGCAGAACTTTACATGAAATGAACCCATTTAACTGGCAAACAGGAGGTTGATGGTTCTACCCAGGTCCATGCATTTGTCCAAAATTATACTGTTAGGGGCACCTGGGTTCATCTACCACCTTTGTCAGTATGACTTAAAACAAGCAAAACAGTAACCAGATAGGGTGCTGTCTACCTGAGGCAATTTTCAAGTTACTGAAAATACAGTCAAACTTTGTTCGCTGAAATTCAGATAATTTGTACACCACCCTTCGCTTGAACTTTTCAAGTCCCGGCAATATACCTGTTTAATGAATTTTGTTTGTTGGCTCGAACTATAGAGAAATTTTGCTGGTCAGATTGTGTCCAAGTGAACAAAGTTCAACTGTACTATATGTTAGCCTACAGATAGGCTGTATTATAGGAATATCTTATTGTCTGTTACAGGAGAGAAGCTGCCTGTAGTAAATGTTACACAGTTAGAAAAAGATACAGTTCTCATATGTTTTGATAGTAAGTACAAACATATTGATTTGTTAGTAGACATTTCCATCATGTAATCACAAATTATCATCATCAGTATCTCATCATCATGTCATCATAAACATTCTTCTTTTCAAAGTTTTATCATGTTGTCAAAACATTCCTGTAAGTCGTCACAGATTTTCATTTTATCTTCAAGTCAGCACAACTTTTCATACTGTTACCACCTTTTAGTGTCATGTCATTGCAAATAAATCTCATTCTCCGTAATGTCATCACATTACATTTATAGTCCAGATATATTTCGTTTAATGAAACTAAATGCAGTAGTTGCATCCCGAATCACAAACATGTGTCAACCCCCTTAAGTGTACAATTTTACAGACCTTGAAAACTCCTTGAAAATTATCAGAACTCATAGAATTGAAAAAAGTACTTCAATTTTGAAAATCAGAATGCTTGAATTTTGTCCGAAACTTGTAAGAAAACGTTCTGTCAGCAACTTGCTTCATGGTAAGAATGAATTTAAAGAAGAAATAGAAAAAAAAATGAGATAACTTGAAAGAAAATCTGTTATTAAATTTGTTCACCTACCTGTCCATCAGTGGTTACAAGTAGCAGTCTGTTTCATTGCAGTTTGCACAGGGTGTAATTTCTACTGCAGTGCTAGCCCTTTTTAAACGGAACACTCAACAGACAAAGAAAAATGTTGGTTTAGAAGGGTTCCTCTGTTTTGAGGGTTTTTAATCAGTGGGAAGACCAGTTTGAAAGAAATTTGCAGAAAATTAGGAAAACATTGTATGGCATCATTGTGTTTCATTCTTCAGTAAATAACATGATAAACATATCAAATTTGTTTAATTTTGCATTCTATACATCCTTAATTGTTGGTACTTTGTAAAGGTGTCAATCACCATCTTTACAGTTAGGTTGTTGTGTATTTAGAGATAATTTTACAATGCATTATATAGAAACTATTCTGCACATTTGTTTGGTTTCCAGATAAGAGAGTTTTTAGTATTCATGGAGATTGTATAATTGAAAAAGGAAGAATGAACTTTGGGACTTAGAAAATTGTTCGGTTTGGCGGGATTTCCGATTTTCAGGGGTTCCACTGTATAACAAGTATTTTGGAAATCGTTGAAAAAAAAGTGCTTGGACATAGATTTAAAGGCGTGGTTTCAAGAAAATTGTCTTGGGGATGTGGGAAATACCGGAAAAAGACAGTAAAACATTAGATATAAAACACTGATTGAATATTCATTTGGTTATGAAATATACATTTATTTTGTTTTAAGTACATATAAAAGCTTTTGCTTCCAACCCTTGAAACATGTATTTGATTTGTATTTCTTACACAAAGAAACTACCAAACTTAGATTCATTTCTTCATTACAATAATTTATTTTATGTTTTTCGGTGGTTTATCGAAATATAACGGTGAATTATATCCTGATAAACTCACTGGCCACTCAGTGAAAATTATCAAATCTGATACCCAGATTAATGTCAAAAAGTTTACCGAGCGTACTGAAAGCCGGAAACAATATGACGATGACGTCGTTAAAATGACGTCATCTTTGCGATGCTTCCTGATAAAGTTTCCCACAAATTTCGACATTTTATTGAAATAAACACAACAAAAGTAGAGTTTTAGACATAAAATAAACAGAAAAATTGTTGGTATCGATGTAATATCACGGTAATTTCACTCGTGAACACCAAAAGTTGTTATTTTCACTCGTGGCTGCGCCACTCGTGAAAATATCACTTTTGGTGCCCACTCGGTGAAATTATAACGTGATATTACACCGAAACCAACAATTATCCTCTATATAATCACAAATCTTAATGTTGTTCTTCATAATATCATCACAGTTTTGTAGGATTATTTTGCAAATAAAAAAAGACTTTCAAAATTATATGCACAGAATGTTAAGATTCTATCTTAGAAATGTTTAAATAGCTTTACATTGACTATATTTTTGGTTGGGATGGCACCTAGTGGATTTGCCCCTGTCCGTCTGTTATTTGTGTATCCTTATCACAAGAAATATTTGACCTAGAGTTATCGAACTTTGTAGGATTGTTATTCAGCATGTTAAGTTATGCATCTTAGGTTTTTTAGCAAAACCAGAGTTATGGTCCTTGATTTAGTCAAAATATGCATGAATGCCCTAAAAGTTAGCCTGGCATGTATCTCGAAAAGTATTTGACGTGGAGTCATGAAACTATATAGGACCGTTATTCAGCATGTGAAGTTGTGCACCTGGGATTTTGCAGAAAGGGCATAAAAGAGTGTCGCATTGCATGTATTGACCTAGAGTCATAAAACTTTATAGGAATGTTGTTCAGCATATGAAGTCATGCCTCTGGGGTTTTATTTAATTCTCGGTTTAGTTCAAAATTCAATTACAAGTCAAAGTCTGATATATATCATAAAAATCTGTGAAATTATTTTAATTTTTACTGTCTGTATTGAACAGATATTGAAAAAATAAATCTATTGCTCTAAAACATTGATATATGGTCATATTAATTTTGCAATAACTAACAATAAATTGCAGGACATTTACTACTACACACTAGTTCAGGTAACCTTTTCCCCAAGACAGTCACTTTATATAAAAAACAGACTGTACACTGCATATTCCTTACAACAGCCTACTTGTAACTGTTGCTTTAGGTGTGACCTTTGTCTGCCACATATTATTTAAAACCTTAAACTGCTTCATTTCCCAGATATCTCTTTTCTACCTAGATATAAAGATTGAACATTTAATGTGTTGCAGATGAAGTTTAATTATATCTCTGAGGTTGTATTTATTTTCTGTCCAATGAGCCAGGCTTTAGTAGAGCTTAGTTTAGATTTAAAGGGATTCAGTACTTGTATATGAGGTGAAGTTTGTATTTTAACCATGGATATACAATGTATTAGTATAGATTGCTGTACGGGCAGGAAATTTACTGCTTTTTAACAGGTGTTTTATACTGAATGAATGTAACAAGACGAAAATATCACATTCTGTTTTAACATGTTTCTTTTTAATTGGAATGTATGTACTCGGTAGATTGTCACCTAATGAAATCTCTTGAAACCTTTTGCACTGCATTGTCAGCTTTAATTGTCTTTATATGAGTTTGAAGGCTGAATGTCGAACTCTGTTGTTAATTAAAAGGTGTTTTCATAAGGGGCTTGTAATTGGTCCGAGGTCTGTCTTATTGTAGTTGAGGGCCATTTTCATGCATTGAATTAGCTCGGTTTACTTTACATTTGTTTCCCAACTGCTCTCCTTATATTTTGTGTGTATGCATCGCTTAAAACACTGGATATCTCGAGCAGCTTATCCCTTTGAGACATTGAGCTGTCAGTGATGCTGTCACTCAAATGTATGTCGATAAAATAAGCTCGCTTGCCTGGAAAAAATTACCCATCTTTAACAGTTTAGTGGTGCGATAAAAGGTAAATTTCTTTAGATAAAAGAAGGCTGTGTGTGACCATTCAATATAAAAAGTCCCATATTATACCTGTCAGATAATATTTATTCTAGTATTACAAGTTAAATTGCACTGGCTGGAATGACCTTATGATGACCTATCCATTAGAATCATGTAATTTTGTTAAGTGGTCTACTTTCAGTTGTTTCCCATACAGCCCTCGCATGTTATGTAAAATTTATGTTGAGAGTGAGGTTACAGATAACACCGGGTGTTGAAAATGGTGATGACTGATGATGATAATAATGATTAGGATAAAAAACATATTTTCAGATGTGTTAAATGAATAAAAACTAGCCATATTCACTCTTTCAGAAAATTTGTGTATTCCAGTTGTTCAGTGTGAAAGGATTTAAAGCATATTTTCAGTACTGTTTATCAAAGATTAGATTTTCATAAGACAAACAAGTTTATCATAATTACTATGTACATGTTTCTTTTTCAGAGTTTGTGAAAGCAGTGAGCATGTCAGGTAAATTGAAGTCAAGTCGACGACAAGCATCAGAACTGCATTTTGATTTCAGTGTAGAATCTTTAGGTAAGTTGTGTTACGCTTAAGATATCAGGCCAGGTGTTGTGATATAACAAACAGCATTGTGATACTAACAGATACCATAAATAACCATGTATAAAAGGCACCCCTCATTCAAGCCTTAAATCTTTGGGGGAAAAAAACTTTTTTGGTCAGTCCAGAAGGAAATGGAAAAAAAAACCCTGAAATAATTGTGTAGAAATGTGTACAGCCATTGATCAGGTTTACCTCTGCAAGCAAGGGTGTTTATAAGTGTTTATACCATGTTCTACGCCACATGTGACTTGTCTTTTGTTCTCATCTGTTAAAGATCAAAGGGCCATTTATATCTATCGGCATTTAGTTGGAAGGTCGACTTCTTGACTTTGAGTCAGTTATGTTGTTTAAAGTTTGATCCTGGTTAACAGTTATAATAGTCAGTCCATAATTAGTATCATAATAATTAAAAGTTTTAATATTTCTTTCTTAAAAATGCTATCAAGTTAACATAAAAGTTACTTGTTAAAAAAAAAACACCCTGGTCTGTTACGGAATGTAACAGCAATCTTAGTTTTTAACATATATGAGCCACGCCATGAGAAAACCAACATGCGTTTGCGACCGGCATGGATCCAGACCAGTCTGCAGATCCATGCAGTCTGGTCAGTATCCATACTGTTCGCTTTCAAAGCCTATTGCAATGAGAGAAACCATTAGCAAACAGCATGGATCCTTACCAGACTACACGGATGTGCAGGCTGGTCTGGATCCATGCTGGTCACAAACGCACTATGTTGGTTTTCTCATGGCGCAGCTTATATAGTTCCCTTCAGCAAGAATAGTTTTCCTTTACCAAAATGGTGAGATTGCTCTGTGGTTTGAAAATTGTCCAAGCCTGTGTATAACATGCACCCACAATTTGGGAGTGGTTCTTAGGGTTAAAAAAACTGTGCGTTGAACATAAGAAACTGTGGTATATGTCATTTTAGACGTAAAATTTAGAGGCCCTATAATTTGTCCTCAGTGACAAAAAAAGTAAATATCCAACTGTTCAATCAGATTTGGCATCAGCAAATTTTGCTAAAAGAATAATCTCAAAATTGTTTGAAAAGAAAAACAACAAAACAATATAGATATTTAAAAGTTTAAGACGAGACAATGTGCTCTCTAAGAATGATGTGAACTTGTATGTATTCATGGAGAACAAATTGTCATGGATTTCAACATGGTGTCAGTACTTGAAATATTATCCTATAAATAAATTAAAAAAAAAAAATTATGTTCAAAAAGTTGGAAGTCCAAGAATTTATATCACCAGGAAATTACTGTTTTGGCTAAGACCACAAAATTTCATACCCAAGAAATCGTAAGGTGTCACAGTATCTTTTCACTTGCTTATTGGTACAGGAAATTGGAGTGATACTAAGGAAATTTGGACTTCAATCTGAGGGTTACCTGTGTTGTCATCCCATTTGGGTAAAAAGTTTTCAGTAAGGTGATCAGATACAACTTGTCGGCCATTCAGTTCTGTAAAAAGTATTGGTCAGATTACTTTAATCAAGATTGACCAAAGAGAGTAATATTATGTATAAACTATGAGCTGAAATTTTCTTTAAATTTAATAGTGCTTGTTAATTTTTTGTGAAAAATCTTATTCTTTTGGAATACTGAACACTTTTTAAGTGTGATTTCATATATACATATTGTCACCTTTTAAATTTAAGCCATCTGTTAAGTTGTTGTCAAATCCAGTTTTTCTACATAAAGAGCTGTAGGGGTTTTCACTTACTGAATACTATCGTCTTTACAGAAGTTTTTTTGGACTTAATTATATAGATGGTTTCACTGAACAGAACAGGAATGCATCAAGATTTAAAATGCTTAGCGTCATGTTGACCATCTTCCCATTAAATTCACCCAAACAAGGGTTCTGTTGGTAGTATCCATGGCCACAAGACATAATGATATATTCAGACTTCTTTCAAGTACGTTCCAATTATTGGTTTAGTGATCTTTGACGTGTTCCAGCTGATTGAAAGGTGCAGTTGCATCAGATAAAAAGATGTAATATATCAGATAAGTGAGCCTGGTTTGTTAAACATTTATGATTCTGCAGCACATTTTGTATTCCTTGATTACGAATGATCAAAAGGTAATAAAGAGAGGATCAAAAGACTTTGTATTGAGATAAATGAACATATAACATGTCCCAGACCTATTTAGGCTGAAAAATCAGTCTCTCAAAAATCAAGAAAGTAAAAACGAAAACAAAACATTCTTATCACGCTAACATTCCATTCTTCCATTCTTTAAAGCAGCTCATCCACAGATGGTGTAAAAACTTTTTGTATCCTTATTTACTCACAGTTCAATAGAAGATACATATTTTCGAGAAATAAAAAGACTGGACACAGTGGTCCAGTGGTTAAATGCAACTCTGAGACCAGGGATCACAGGTTTGATCGCCTGCTCTTACTGTCTAACATTGCTAATGTCTGTCGAGGAGTCCTGTGACCCATGTATGGAAACTACACATGGTACACATGGTATGCATAAGAACCAGAGAATTGGAATCGGAGCTTCTTTATTTTATGCTAAGTAATGAAATACTGTATTCTATCAAATATTTTTATATCTCATCACTCGCACTGTGAAAATATGAAATCTATATTTTCACACTGAGAGAGATATAGCTTTGCCCCCTCATACATTGTGTATGAATTTTAAATTATTTGATTAAAACAGGATGAAAATTGTAGTCGCACTTTGTTCTTTATAGTATATTTCTCAATTCAAATTATTTTACTTAATGAGAATTTCATAACTTTATGCAGCAAAAAATAAAATAAAATGGAACTTTATGTTGTGTGCGTCTTTCTAACGTCACAACACGTCTGACATTATGTCTGTTTGCGCGCGTCTGTTTCCCGCGCTGAGATTAAAAATTGTTGCAAAATGCACATCTCAACGTAATTGAGCATAAAATAAAAAGAAAATTTGTTTGTTTTTCGTGAATATTGAATATATCTCACCTCCTATTTCACATTTTTACTTCTCCATATTCACTCAAAACAAACAAATATCCTCTATTTAGTATCTTCTAATGGAAATCACTAATATTAATCAATAGGAGTTGCCCATATGGGTAATGGTTGGTGACTAAATAAACTGAGAAACAACAGATGAAAACAGCAGATATACATGTATGTACATAAGCTTGCAATACTGTTGTTTTGATCGGCAACAAAATCCAGATATTTTTAATTTTTACAAAAAACAAGTAACAGCAACATGTTTGATAAGTAATTATTGTGTACTTAATTGTAAACTTAATTGTAAATCAATGTACAATCATAAAATTAAGGTTTATGTGAAAATGAATCGTAAAATTTGTATTTTATAGATACGTTTAATGGCAAAATGTCACTGTAAAGTACAAAATTTATCGAAAAGCTTCAGGCCTTTGAGATGCTTTGAAAGTGCAGAATAAAGTTAACATTCTGCAGTGTTGATACCTTGTTTTTTCCAATTTCCAATGCATTTTCATCAGAATTTTGATAAATCATCAATTTTTTACCTTTTTTATTTTTTCAGAGGTTAAATACCTATGTCGGTGATCTAATGAAAAAATAAAACTGAAAATGAGCAAATAATATTTGAATTTCTTTGTAATGTCATATGAGTCTCATGGTCATGTGGTATTTGTGATGTAGCACAAGTGGAGATGAGCACCATTTCAAGTTCGCGTTTTTATTTCAATGTTAGATAAATATTTTATAATTGTGAAAAATGATAGATATTCAAGATTTTTACCTTAACCCTTACCCTGCTAAATTTCTATAATGAACTTGTCCATCTTTCAATTTGGACAGTACCATTTACTGTTTAAAGGGGTGCATACTAAAAAGTTACTGACTGAATAGCGAACAGAGTAGATCATGATCAGACTGCACAGATGTGCAGGCTGATCATGATCTGCAATGGTCACAAAGGCAGAATCAATCGTGTTCAGCATGCTAAGGGTTAACTTAAATTCAGACTGTGTAGCTTTTACATGTTTGACAAAAAGGAAGAAAATTCTAGAAAATAACAAAGTATCACAGGTAGGAAAAAGCATGGAAATCATGTAAAATGTAAACTGACTTTAAAACCTGAATCACTTGCCCCTCACCAATGTGGGTTTGAGCGTCACTCGGGACTTTGAATTCTTCATGTGAAAAATCCATCCAGTTTGCTAACGGAAGGTGGGTGGTTCTACCCAGGTGCCCGCTCTTGACGAAATAGTTCATGTAGGTGCACTTGGGGTCTTCACCATCAAAACTGGAAAGTCCCCATATGACATATATTTGTGTCAGTGAGACATTAAACTCAAACAAAAACAAAAACAAAGCTGTTAGTTGTTGGAGCATAGATGGACTGCTTTTTGATACACACACTAGAAAAAGAAAAAAGAAAACTCATATACATAACAATGATTTATTCCTTTTCTTTCTCACTTTCATCAAGGTCAGGTGTAGAGGGAGATTTGGTATTTCTTTCACAGGGAGATTGGGTATCTCTTTCACTGGCATTTGTGTTCATTGTTTGTTCTGACATTGATCCTTTCTCATTTGCTTTGGTATAGTACTCCAGCTTGGCTTCAAGAACTTGCCTCTTCAGCTCAAAAATAGCAAGTTCATACTCTTTTCTTTGGTAAATTAGTTCTGTTTCAGCTCTCAATTTTTCCGTTTCTGCCCTAATCTTTTCAAGTTCAGTATTAGCTAACAATGAATCAGACTGGTCATTGTCAAGCTTTCTTCGTTTTGGATTTGGGAAATTGAGATTGTCAGAGTTCTGGCTTGTGCTTGCGCCATTGAAGTGACCAAATCTTGCAGAATTTCTTGTAAGATCCATTGAGTTGTTTTGATCAAATTTAGCGTTATTTCCTTGAATGCTGATGCTGTGGTTCTGTACAGTATCATCATTTAATGATGTGTTTGTGTTAGAGTCATCATCTGTAGACAAGGAAAAAAAAAACATGTAAGAATGATTATCTATGTTAACAGGTTTTCATTATTAGTTATTGCAGTATTTAAAGGGGCACAACACCAAATTTATATCAAATTTTTCAAAATTTAGAAAGTGCTTTTGTTAGTACCTGGTAAATGTAAACAAAAAGTGAAAATAAAAATAGCCACTTCTAGGCAGTATTGCACCAGTCGTCTGTAAAAGATGAAGAAAAGCTCTGCAAAGTGTTTGTAGAAAAAAGTGAGGCGTAAATTATATCAGACTCATAAAATATCTGCTTTAAAACATTGTTTTATGATTTTTGAAAGTTTTATGTTCATGCAGGGTCATGTACGTTTAAATCATACTGGCCATCATAAATTGTTTTGTTCTTTGGTATCTGGTAAATTATTATGCATTCAGCCATTTTGACTATGTGATTGATGTAGCTGTGGACTTGAACCCCACAGTAGGGTGTAAAATTCTTTCATGTTATGATGGCAGGGAAGGTCATTGGTATACTTAGCATCTGCCCTTGCTTGAAATTATTTGTAGAGGTAAACATGGGTTTTTGCCTACACCATTTAAAGCCAAAATGTCGTAATTTGACCTGAATTATGTCAGCTTGACTTTAAACTTATGAAAGAACTGCAATTTCACTTACATATATAAAAACAGCTTAAATCTGGTTTAAGAAATAGTGTAAGAAAAAAGACAATATGTTTTTGTCAGCCCAGTGTATGAGATACAAAATTCTATCATACCTTCATAGTTCACTGTGGATGGTGCTGGTAAACTCTGTACAGGCAGTGTGAGAGGGGGGAGGGTTATCGGCAGGGTAACAGTCTGTTTGGGCAGCAGTATCCTGTTCGCTGTTGGTGTTGGAGTAGGGTTTGAGAACTCAGGGTCTCCCTCTGTGAAGTCTTCCATCATCAGTTTCATGGCTGGTGATACAATGTGAGGCTTTACCGTACCTGGACATTGCATCATGTCCATGTACAGCTGCTTGGCTACAAGTTAAAAAAGCTTATAATTTAATTTTTTATGTAGGCATATAATTATATGCTATTTGTATCATCAAGATATACATGTCTTTAAAGAGGCGCCACAAAATAACTGTATTCTTTTGTATTTCCATGATGGTAATTATACATGATTTGCATGAAAAATATGAGATATTTCAAATTGACAGCAACATATATTAGGCCAAGACAATGTGTTTAATATCTTAACATTTTATTGAATTAATGTAGTCATATGTACATAAATTAGTGTATTTAGTTAAATTTCAATCACATTTTTTTTCTATAGTGTAAGACAGTTATTCATCTGTTTTTAAAACTATGCTGAAAAGAGATTGACTGAATAAGTTTGCAGATAAAGTTGTGAAAACACATTATTCAGGAAGGGCCTAAATTGTCCGCCTGAAAACTTGTAGTATAGCTGTACCTGTATTATAGGAATGATTTTTTGTGGGCGAAAAAAGTAGGTCACTAGGTTGTGGTGGGTCTTTAACTGTTAAAATTAATATGTTTTCATCTATCCCATGTTTGACATCGTGGGAGTGAAATAAAGCCATTGCATAATTTTGGTAAATAAATACACTCGTGTACAGCTCGTGGGTCAACCGTGTTGTTGCACTTATAAAATAGACTAGCCTGGTTTATAGGTTGGTCAGTGCTACGGATATGTATTGTATTTTGCCATCAAAATATTTCTATAAAATGCTTCTTTCCCTTTTGTTTGGATCCATCCATGTTTACAAACACGTTTGTTTATTTTATGGACTGTAATAAAGCTTTGACGTTGACATAAGGATTGTTGGTTAAATTTATGTTAGCCTAGAATAGGTATTAAAGAATGAAGAACTTTTGCTGTTTCAGCAGGAAGAGCTGACATGTGATAAAAAGAACATTATATTTCTTTCCACATTGAATTTATTAAACTGATAAGATACTCTGCACAGCCTCGCATTTTTATTATTTAATTCAGTTTGTTTAATAAATTCAATATGAAAATACAGTCATGTACAGTAACTGTCCTTTATTAATCACTTCCTGTTTGTATTGTATGCATTTCACTAATGTCATATTTGATTTGATACTAAACTTTCCTATCCAGAAATTTCTCTATTGTTGTCTCTTGGCTCATAGTGAAAACAGTAAACACTCATACTACGGGTAATCTAGGTACTTTAGATGTGAAAATAATTTTAAAAAACTTCAGTCTCTAGAGTTTCGAACCCACATAGCAAAAGATCTGTTGAACATAACAAGTATGCATTACCTCTAAGCTAATTTGTTACTTGTACCAAAACAATACGTGGTATAAAAAGGCTTCGTTTAAATCTACTTCAAAAATACTACACTTGCTAAAATCACTCTATCCTTTGGGAATAGTTCAATCAATATTAATCAAACAAAGAAGTCTGCAAGAAAATTGTTTACCTCTTAACTTTAGATTCTCATGCTGTTTCTTGACTTGTTCGAGTGTTCTTGGAAAATGTGTTTCCCTGAAAGATAGATCTTTTTTTTAAGTTATTGGATCACAATGCATCAATATAAATTGTTCTCCCAGGCTAACTCAGTTTCTCAGTTCCATGCTCTGACAACGAGATCAATACAGTATCATGAGTATGTATTTCAGCTGCCAGTCTGTTTATTAGGATGCATATGGTACAATAGAAAAGGAGACTTACCATTTATTTTCATAAAGTTATTCATGAAAAAATTACATAAAAATGAGCTCATATTTTTAACGTATTCATCAGGAGTTGAACTTACGAGTTGAGTGCATTGAGTACTTCCTGCCAGGCTGTTGCCACGGCATCCTTGGTAGCGGCATCCCCCTTGTTCTTAGCTAAAAGAATTTCCTTCCTTGCACGAATATTCTTCACTAAAATGATCTTATCTTGTTCTGTCCAGTTAGGGCACCTTGGCCGTCTTGGTGCAAATGAATCCATTGTAAAGTCCATATTTTAAGTCAGCACTGATCACTCCATCTACTAGATTATTCAGCTAAAAGTATCTCATAATCTTATCTTAATTTGAGAATTTTCTTCCACTCCTAAGCTAAGATACACTCTATAATTTGCCAATATTTTACGTGACCTACATACAGGCTGCCTATAAAATGCAGTATAAAGTAGGGAAAAATCTCATCTGAGTGGATCAATTGTGTAAACCACTTAGGGTTGTACTTGTCGAGAGAGCGTTCACACTTAGTGACTTCACACAAACACAGATTATGCTTAGGGGAGAAAATATGCTTGTTGAGTGCATTGTGCCTGTTTATGTTTGTAGCAAATGGATCAAACACATCTGGGAGATTAAGAAGGTTTTAAATTAAGTTAGGAATTTTTTAAGTACTTAAACCTGTGCCCACTGCACTTAATTTCTTTAACAAGAGTGTAGTTATGTTTGGTGCAATAAGAGTATTTGTAGGAAAATGCAGAAAGGTTTTTTTTACCTACCTTGATTTTTTTAAACATTTTATATTTAATATTTTCTGAGGGGAAAAAAATCTTAATGAAAACTTAAAACTTGGTTTTCGGTTAGGCCACATAAAAGTGAGTGTGGGTTACGCATCTCCCAGTCTTTTATTTTCCTCACAAAAAAGTAGATTTTTTAAAAAGTATATTGTACCGGCACTCTGCCAATCTAACAAGCCCTGAGTATTTTATTTATTTGGATAGTCATATGTGACATGAACCAAGTTATTTTAAAGGTGGCCTGACTTAGGTAGATCAGTGTCTGTTACCTGTATTAGAATTATTATCTTTAAAAATTGGAACAGTTTCTGCAAAAATTATCTTCATTCCTTCACAGGTTGAATATTAAGTAGTTGTTTCTAGGAACAAAATAAATCATAGGAAAAGTGAATCCAGCTGTGAGTTTATAAATTCTAAAAAATCTTAATTCCAAAGACCAACAGTGTAGGATGTCTGTTACAAGCTGTGTAAAAATAAATCTCAGATAATTATAAATGTAATTTTTTAAATGGTACTTTGCAGGTAAATTAAACAACAGGTTAACAGAATATATTTACATTACTGTATGTTTTGTATATAGAAAGAAGAAAGTGTTTATTTTCATATAAATAAATTGGTGTAATAATATCAAATCTGATGTCATTCACAGAAAAAACGTGAAAAAAATCATTCACAGAAAGAGTATAAAAATATGACGTTACTAAAAATAAGGTTTCAAAATTTGACACCAATGTATTAAGGTAACCAAAACTAACTTTTGTAATGGTAAAGTAAAGAGTATATGATTTTCGTGCCTTCCCCCCCCCCCCATGAGTGGTGGGTCTTGTCCGTCCGTCCTTCCAAGAATGTTTCGCACCTAGCTCCAAAAGTATTTGGTGTAGAGTCACAAAACTTTACAGGAATGTTGGTCAGCATGTGTAGTTGTGCACCTGGGGTTTCGCGTCCGGATTCATTCAGTCGTGTAGGAGTTATGGCCCCTGACTGTAAAAATTGGTCATTTTAGTGTTGTGTCATGCCTAGCTCCAAAAGTATTTGACGTAGAGTCACAAAACTTTACAGGAATGTTGGTCAGCATGTGTAGTTGAAATTGTTCATTTTAATGTTGTGTCGTGCGTAGCTCCAAAAGTATTTGACCTAGAGTCACCAAAGTTTACAGGAATGTTGATCAGCATGTGCAGTTGTGCACCTGGGGTTTCATGTCCGAATTCATTTAGTCCTGTAGGAGTTATGGCCTCTGACTTAGTTGAAAATTGGTCATTTTAATGTTGTGTCACGCGTAGCTCCAAAAGTATTTGACCTAGAGTCACCAAAGTTTACAGGAATGTTGGTCAGCATGTGCAGTTATGCACCTGGGGTTTTGCGTCCGGATTCATTCAGTATTGTAAGAGTTATGGCCCCTGACCTAGGAAAAAATTGTCATTTTAATGTTTTGTCGTGCGTAGCTCTGAAAATATTTTACCTAAAGTAATTATTTCACTACACAAGACCAGACTTCTTGCCCAGACTTACTCAAAAAAAAAAGTTTGTGAAACATGTATGTTAAAATGTTCTTGACCTAGAATCATAAAACTTTAGAGGATTGTTTTATAGCCTATGAAGTGTTCTCTTTACGATTTTACTCCTCTAGGCCAGAGTTATGGCCAACTTAGTGAAAAATACACATAGGGTTCTTAAAAGTTTGTGTTGCAAACATCTTAAAAATTGTTTAACCTGAGTCATTAAACCATGTTACAGTGGCAGGAGTGGGGGCACCTGTGTCCTATGGACACACATCTAGTTTCTAGGATTAAAGGATAACACAAACTGTTGGATTCAACATGGGCAGGTCTTTCTGGCTGTTCTGTTTAAATGTTGAAAAGATTTATATACGGATAAAAATTTTGGTTTTCTGATACTCAAGGAAACAAACTACTTATTTTTGTATCAGGCTACTGTCAAAATATGAATAAAAGGACTGAATGCCATTCAGTGCTTTTAGATGGATTTGCAAGAAATCCTAGTGTGGTTTATTACCTGTGGTTTATACCTGTCTCAGCACACAAAAAAAGGCATTTGATACTTAAATGATTTTTCAACAAGTAAAATTGTATTAAAAAAAAAAAAACAACCATGTTTCTGTTTCATGAAAATGTCCAAAGAATATAAAGTAAACTGTATCCCCTAGCCCCCACTCCCACTCCACCTAGCCCCCACTCCCGCTCCCCAATACATACACAAGCACTTTCCTCTCTCCTCCACATAGAGCTTCAAAAATGATACACACAATGAGGCACTATGTGTCGAGTGGGGATCGGGTGAGGGAGGGGGTTTTCCCCTTGCACTGGTGGGGGTCTGGGGGTGGGGGGCCTCCCCCGGGAAATTTTGCAGACTTAGATAAAAAAAATGGTGCATTCTGACGCATTTTGTGGCATATAATTCTAGGGGACTTCGGACATTTAAAAGGTCAATATTTCAAACAAACATACCTGGAATATTTTACATAACACACATGCGTAATGGGCGCCATGCCCTTGCGCTAGCCCTTGAAATTTTGATAAGAACATTCAGAAATGCAGAATTTTCTATTTTACATATATTACATTTTCTGCTTTATTATTAGACTTAATTTCTATTTGGAGTAGTTTAGAAAGGACAGGGGAAGTTAGTATAATTGTAATAGTATAATAGTTATTATATTAAGTGCAGAGATTTTGTTCAGATACAAGAATCTTTATTGAAATAAGTAGAATTATATGATAATAATATGCTTTTGAAATGTACTTGAAATATTATTAAATTGAAAATAAAAATGTAATGAATATTATGACAGTACATTAACTGTTATTCCCTGAGGCATATTTTCATGTTCACAGTATTAAACAAGACAAAACAGGATTAAGTGAAACTTAATTCTATAATTAAGTCATAACACTTTTATCATTATGTTTAATGGTCCTATTTCCTTTGTGAAACGAAAAGTAAATAAACTTAATGGATCTTTATTGATACCATTTTATAATAATCTGTCTATAAAAATGATTATCAATGTGTACCATTTGTTAGAAAGAATATTATTCAATTTATTGCCATCTAATTTGTTTAGAAAAAAGAAAATTATTGCCCAGTCAAGCGCTAGTGATTACCAGCAGACGAATGTTCTAATGCATTACTTACTACCAATTTAACAATATTTGGAAAATAGTCATCGTCATTTGAAATTACCTTGCATGAAAATTGAGCCCACCTGTTTAAGTTGATAGGCAGGGCACAAGGCTTTCAGTCCAGAGACCATAGGGTTAAATCCTAGTGGAGGCATTATATTCTTTATGTTGATTGACTTAAGAGTTGACATTTTTAAAACATTTAACCTTTAGCCTTCTGGTGGCAAGTGATTTTGCCATTTTGACTAGTGCAGACCAAGATCAGCCTCCACATCTGTGCAGGCTGATCATGGTCTGCACTGTTCGTTATTCAGTCAGTTAATTTTCAGTGAACACCCCATTGAATAATAAGTGGTACTGTCTAAATTGAATAATCGACCAGTCCATTTTAGAAATTTAGCAGGGTAAAGGGCAATGTCATTTATCCTACACTTCTAATTCTTGAGAGGAAGTTGTAATTTATTTGCAAGGAACATTCAAGCACAGGAAAATTGGTATCGGATTATATCATAACTGTTGAAAAAATGCATTGTTTAGCTCAATAAAAGAAAAGAATGGAATTTATACTGCCCCAGTTTCACAAAGCACATTCACAGTTTGGGAAAAAAGAACTCCTGGTTGTGAAGTACATGTGTGAATTAAAAAGCTAACACATATGCACCTTGCAGAAATCTAAAAGGAACAATGTAACACATTTATTTACTGCTGTTATTTACCTGAAGTATGCTCTTACTTAGTGCCAAGAAAATGTAAACTTTCATGAAAAACAAACTTTCCTGTATTTTTTTGCAATAATGGGAGCTAACTCCAGCAAATACATTGTGTACAGTATTTTATTTATGTCCCTTCGCTCTGAATGTATGTCTCAGTATTAAAATGAAGGATTGGGGTTAACACATATCTGTAGTCAACTGTCAACCAATGAAATAAATTTTCTGGAGACACTAATCTTGAACCCAGTCAAAGGGATAATATATGAACGCTAATTTCCAGAACAAACTGTTGCTGATTTTTGACAAAATATGTTGATTTCCAACTTTTTATTTTTGTAACAGTGGATTAGCATCTTATTCGATCTCAGAGAAAAATCAACACAATTACTGTTAAAATCACTTTGTTGAAGTTTTAGTAGAGGAATAAGTCAAACCCTTCGACTAATATGCACATGGTTGTATTACATGGATATTTTGAACCTTGGTGGGGAAAAACTATGTTATCCAGAAAAGCTTGTTGCTACATGTATATATCTTTAACATTGAGAAAAACTGGATGAATCGTAAGATTATATAATCAATAACTGATTGATTTTTGTCTCAAGTGAAATACATAACACATGAAGATAAACATGTTTTGCACCTTGCATGTGATGATTGCATCACACCATTTATATCTCTTGGGTAGTAACATTGTGTTTATTATATTTTGTTTACTGGAGATTTCCAGGACTTTTAACATCAGTGGTTATCTGAGTCTGTAGGGACATATTATTGTTTTGTAGCAAAACAAAAGGGAAAAATGTGATACTATTATTTCAATTTTTGTTGGAAAATAATCTCTGTTTTTGCGCAGTTAACTGTAAAATGCATTCATATGTAATATAAACCCGAAATTCAGTCACTTCCATTTGTATTAATTGAAAATTAAATGAAATCTGATAATGCCGACTGTGACAGTGCGCAAACATTCAGTCTGGTTGTTTGTCTGATATCTGCATTTGTCAGCACTTACGCAACAGCAGTCAGTACACTACAGGTAATCAGTATTCCTTGATTCGGTAATGGTATTAAACTGATTTCAAAACATTCTGACAACATCTACCCATGTACCAGAGGTTTATGATTAATGACTTCCTACTTAATGTCTTCTGTTAAATTTTCATTGACAAAGCTGCCTTGCCCATGGGGATCAAACTCACAACCTCAAGATTGGCAGAATTTTGCCTCTGGCTCAGTCAAATATTCCCTCAGTAGATGACAATGGTAGCTCAGATACCGCTGATTTTACAGAATGTGCAGGTTTGAGCTTCAGTGGAGTCAGGTCATGCAGTCTTAGTAAGGAATACATGATAGCAATGTGCAAATTTATGTTGATCATTGTAAATGGGTACTACAAAACAGGGCCGTCGCCAGCTTTGAAAAAGTGGTCCGGCCATGGGATGCCGAGGGGGGCGAGAATAATTTTATGTTTTTAGCTCAGCTATTCTACTCACCCTGGCGTCGGCATCACACCTTGGTTAAAGTTTTGCATGCAAGTACATATGGCTATCGGTTAAAGGCATATAGCTTTGAAACTCATTTTTCTTTTTCTAGGTCAATTACCAACCTCACTGGGTCAAGTCCCATAACTCTGACATGTATTTTGGCCAAATTATGCCCCCTTTTGGACTGGTTAAAGATTTACATGCAAGTTACTATCTCCAAAACTAATGCAGGTATTGAATTGAAACTTCACATGTGTCTTCTGGGTCATAAAACTAGGTGATAGCATCAAGAGCCATAAGTCTGACATGCATTTTGGCCAAATTATGCCCCCTTTTGGACTTAGAAAATTCTGGTTAAAGTTTTTTGTGTGCAAGTACATATAGCTATCATGTAAAGGCATATAGCTTTGAAACTTATTTTTTCTTTTTATAAGGTCAATTACCAACCTCACTGGGTCAAGTCCCATAACTCTGGCATGTATTTTGGTCAAATTATGTCCCCTTTTGGACTTAGAAAATCCTGGTTCAAGTTTTACATGCAAGTTACTATCTCCAAAGCTAATGCAGATAATGAATTGAAACTTCACATGTATCTTCGGGGTTATAAAACTAGGTGATAGCATCAAGAGCCATAACTCTGACTTGCATTTAGGCCAAATTATGCCCCCTTTTGGACTTAAAAAATCTTGGTTAAAGTTTTGTGTGCAAGTACATGTAGCTATTACTTAAAGGCATATAGCTCTGTAACTTATTGTTTCTTTTCTAGGTCAATTATCAACCTCACTGGGTGAAGTCCCATAACTCTGACATGTATTTTTGTGAAATTATGTCTTCTTCTGGACTTAGAATATCATGCATGCAAGTTTTGCATGCAAGTTACTGTCTCCAAATCAAATGCAGATATTGAATTGAAACTTTACTGTATCTTCAGGGTTATAAAACTAGGTTATAGCATTAAGTCCCATAACTCTGACATGCATTTTGGCCAAATTGTGTCCCCTGTGAACTTAAAACTTCTGGTTGAAGTTTTGCATAGAATTTACTATCTTCAAAACTAATGCAGATACTGGATTGAAACTCTATTAAGGGTAATATTCCTGCTTCTGGGACAACAATTCAAATAGTCGAGCATTTGCTGTCTTATGGGCAGCTCTTGTTGATACTGCAAAGCAGAAAAATTACATCAATGGATTATAAGTCATCTTTTCTCGTTGCCGTATTTGGCATTTTAGTGCAAACAAGTTTAAAGTCCTTTTCACATGGAAGCCTGTCTATATATCACACTGCTTTTGTGTTTCATATTGCCAGAATTATTAAGTTCTGTGTATAAAAACAGTAGATGAAATCTTGGCCAATAAAAAAATCACTTCTCTAAAATACCATACCATACAGTAACAGTAACTTTACCTGGAGAATGACACAGCAGTTTTATATTGTGGACATTCCACAGAGCATCACTTTTATTGGTCAATCAATATTTTATGGAATGTGTGACACATTGTTTTTTCTATCTCTGTATATGATAATTGTCTCCAGGTATTAATTGCTGCCCAGTATTGATGTAGCCAGGGTATTACAGGTTCATTTAACAATCTGTCCCAGCTGAAAAAAAAAATGAACATGGAATTTGATTTTGGTGCCAATCCTGCAATATACTTGTCAATTTCACTATGTCAAATTCTTGTTTGTCCAAGAATGTGTTTGAATTGGGTAATTTTTGTTTTGTTCTTGAATGTCATCGCCATATTTTCTATTTAACTTCTTGTTGGTTTTACTTCATTTTTCAACTGTTTCTCAGTTATGCGTCAGAGGAGAGTTCAGCATTTCTGGATTCTATACCAGTTCTTTGCAAGTAACGGACAATTTCTCCCATGCATGAATCAGAGGTGATCGAAGAACATCTGACATTGGGACATAATTATTGTCTTTTGTTAAATCATGATGGATGGAACATTCAACCTGTGAGGAGGATCAAACTCAGCCTGTCTCATTCATTGTCTTGTGTTCATTCGGCTGGCGTAATGAAAACGAACTTAACATGAAGTCTTAATCTTATATGCTGCTAAATTGCTTTCTCAAAACACTGTTTCATTTCAGTCCTGTTGAATGATGAAGCAAATTTTACAAGTGTCACATTTTATGACTTATTCCATTAGTAATTGATTGGTATTCGAAGATAATCTCCAGTTTCATCTGGTTTGCTCAATGATTTTATCATTTTACTCTAAAGTATCCTATGGACATTGTTGAAGACTTTGACAAAAGCACAGTGTAACATACTGTGATAAATTGTTGGTTATATGGGCTAGATTTAAATTATGAGAAAACATGTGAAGATCAGTAATGGATGCTCTGCATGGAAACTTTCAGGATAAAAATGAAGTGTATGTTTAGCAATAAAATGAATAAATCTGATGAATGTAATTACGGTATGTGCAATAAGTAACGCTTTATATATCAAGGAAGTTCTCCTCCCAAGTACAAAATGTAAAACTGGTTTTGTCTTGGAACATTTATGTTGGCACATAAGGGACATTGGTGATGTATTTTCTTTTGCATGCACATGCATGAGTCTTAGCGTGTTGTTGTGGTAGCCTTTAATTGTGTACAGGGTACCATTTACATGGTCACATTAACACTATTGCCTCCACATGATTGTGGTAGCTACCACTTGCAGATGTGATAGCTTTCTTGCGTGTAAAGGCTACCACATGCACACTCTAAAACTGACCTGTTTGTATGCGAAAGAAAATGAAATATACTTTGGTGGAGGAGAAATAAATATGAATTGAGACAGACATTTTTCTCACTAAGGGTGGGGGATCAAACTCATTTTATACAGTTGGTAGTCCAAATCTCTCTTTCTCTAAGGCTACTATGACAGTTAAGTCTTGTTTTTAAAAAAAATATGATGGCAGTTCTGTCTGCCTTTTAACAAGACAACAGTCACTGTCTAATAAAGTTAGGTTACTGAAACTTTGTTAACTTTTTTACTTTTTAGCTCACCTGTCACGTAGTGACAGGGTGAGCTCCGTTCACAATTTCTTGTGAACACGATAGAGACCACATTTTGCAATCAATTTTAATCAAACTTGCACACAACTTGTACTGGCATAATATCTCAGTTCTTTTCGATCCGGTCATGTGTTCCAGAGTTACGGCCCTTTAAAAGGCCAAAATTTGCTATTTTGGCTTGTGAACACGATAGAGACCACATTTTGCCATGGATTTAAATCAAACTTGCACACAACTTATATTGGCATAATCTCTCAATCTTCTTTAAAAACTGGCCAGATCCCGTCATGGGTTCTAGAATTATGGCCCCTGATTGACCCCTGAAAGAGCCAAAATTTGTTAATTTTTACATTGTGAACACGGTAGAAGTAACATTTTACATTTGATTTTAACCACACTTACACACAACTTAAGTCACAATAAGAGCTCAGTTCCTTTCAAAAACCGGCTAGATTCCGTCACGGGTTCTAGAGTTACTGCCCCTAAATGGGGCAAAATTTTCTATTTTGGCCTTTTCAGCCATATAGAGGTTTCATTTATTCTTTGATTTGATACAAGAATGTTTATCTTGATGACCTCTAGGCCAAGCTCGAAACTGGGTCATATGGGATCAAAAACTAGGTCCCCTGGTCAAATCAAAGGAAAAGCTTCTTAACATTCTTGAGGCCACATTTATGGCCCTATCTTCATGAAACTTGGTCAAAATGTTTATCTTGATGATTCCTAGGCCAAGTTCGAAACTGGGTCATGTGGGGTCAGAAACTAGGTCACCCGCTCAAATCAAAGGAAAGGCTTGTTAACACTCTATGGGCCATATTTATGATCCTATCTTCATGAAACTTGGTAAGAATATCTATCTTGATGATTCCCATGCTAAGTTCGAAACGGGTCATGTGGGGTCAAAAACTAGGTCACCAGTCAAATCAAAGGAAAAGCTTGTAAACACTGTAGAGGCCACATTTATGACCTATGTTCATGAAACTTGGTCAGAATGTTCATCTTGATGATTCCAAGGCCAAGTTTAACAGGTGAGCGATATAGGGTCATCATGACCCTCTTGTTTAAAGATTTAGATAGGTGTGCCATTGTGTTGAAATTCTTCAGATGTTCTGTTTTCTTAGGTAGAACATAAAGTTAAAAGCAAGGCTGGACTTTTTGAAGATCCATCTTGTGCCAGTGCTTAGTAAATTATACTTAATTTTAGATATTGAAACATGCTTGCATCTCTATTTTCAGTTTGTTTGCAAGACAGTGTTTTGGCATTCCACAAACATGGTATGCAGGGAAGAAGTTTTAAAGCAAATGAGGTGAGCAGTTAGTTTTGTAGAAAAAAGTAAAAAAATGTTTCTTCACTCACTAGCCCAGTTTTCCTATCTGATTCAAGACCAGAATGTAAAAATGATACATTATGAAGTTATAAATTTTCCTGTTGGCCAAAGTTTTGATAAGTTATTTTGATCATTAAATGATTAAGTAAAAAATTTTACTTAAATTTTCCTCTTTTGAGTTTGATGTAATATATATGTATGACTTAAAACTGAAGAAGATAGTGAAATAGCAGAAACTATTTGAACAAAATCTGTATTTTGCTGAACATGAGTTGATGTGAAACTTTCAGAGACATCATATAGAAGTATGAAATGATACAGTGATTTGGGTATATTTTAGGTGACTCAGGAGATCTGTGACAAGACCAGAATATTCCGCTTACTTGGTTCAGATAGGTATGTTCTTTGCACCAAAACAAGATTATAGAGTTAAATGAAATCTGTCAGGACTTCCGAAACCAGTTAAATACATCATAAACCAGCGAAACGGAGAAAATTTATGTTTGTTGGAAGGATATATATAAAACAGTAAAATAAAAAAAATAAAAAAACTGATCCATCTTATTTTCAGCCTGAAGTAATTTGAGAAATAACATTAAACTCAACAAAAACAAAACATTTTATTTGAATAATACATAAACAGATAAATTATCTGAGATCTAAATGTGTTTTCCATTATAGGTGATTCTTATCCTCGAAAGAATAGCAATAAATTGACACTGGTACTTGACTGGTACTTAGTGCATCGTAACAGCTTATCAGCTTTTAAAATCAGTTGTGTTAAAATCATTTCATATTAATGAATTTTTAGTTTTGCTGATGTCAAAGATAAAAGACAAAATTGCTATTAATGACTCAGTAGAAGTTAAATTGAGAAGTTAAAGTACGTAATTATGAAATATTTATGTTTCCTTTAGCTCATCTGAGCACCAAGTGCTCATTGTGAGTTTTTAGGATCATTGAATGTCTGTTGTCCATCTGTCTGTTGTCTGTCCATCTGTCATCCATAATTTCTCTAAAGAATATCTCCCACCAGTTTCAACCAAACTTCATTGGAAAAAATGGCACCTCGGGGAAGGGGATAGCTTTCCTTATATGGCTAGTATTTGGAAATGTTTTTCTCTGAAACTGCTAGTCCAGTTCAAAATAGTTTCCCAGCATTAAGTGACTGTCTACCAAAGTTGTTGTATTAAAATAGCATTGCCTGAGCAGGGGAAGAGGCTAGTTTCCCCAGTATGGCTATATGGAAAACTTTGAAAGTCTTCATATCTGAAACCACTGGCCCAATTTCAAAATAATTTGACAGCAGTATTCATTGGGTGACCCTCTACTAAACTCCTTCAAATCATTCTGTTTTGTTTAAAAGCATAGCCTCCACTGGGCAGGGTTAGTTTTTCCTATATGGCTTTATGGAAAAGTTTGAAAATATTTTCATCAAATATTGCTGACTTTATGTAAAATAATTTCAAATGTTTCGCGTGACTCTATCAAATTCCTTCAAGCTTTCACCCAGGTTTTTTTTTTTTGGAAACTATTTCTTGGTATTGTGTCATAAGATTCATCCGCTTCATCCCGCCCCACCCCACAAACACAATATGCCATTACGAGCCCATAACTTTATGAATCTTCCTGTCAGAAAACACTGATCCTATTCCAATATAATTTTGTAGATATTTTTTTTTTTGCATGACCCTCTACCAACACTGTTCAGGTAATCTATAAAACTCAGGTTAGTGATCTAGGGCTATCATGGCACTCTTGTTTAGCTTAAAATACAGCAAAATGAGTTTTTTGACACTAATAGTAGATTTGGGAAGTCAGAACAACGCTTTTGATGTAGGAGTACATGGTAATGAAATATTCATATGTTTTCTTATAAATAGCTCGTAGTACGAAAACAAATGTTTGTTTCGTGTTGAATTATGAGGTTATTAGCGGGTAATGGTAGTCAAAACAAGATGATTGTTTTTACCCCGATTGCTGAGACTTAATTGAATATCCGCAGTAATTATTGACAGCTTTATTACATTATGACGTGAATAGAGAATTGTGAAGAGGAGTTATCTAATGTAAAAGACATGGCTTTATCCGATTGGTTAAAAACTTTCACATCGTCATGCAATACTTTTCATGTACATACTTGATGGTCGTTTTAAAGTCACACAATGCCCATGTATAATTAAGTAGGAAACATGACTACTGGCAGATCATAAGGTACAAAAATAGAAAGAAAAAAATGGATGGTTTCAAATGAAGCACTATAAATATTTGAAAAAGTATAGGTCATGTTAAAGATTGTGTAATGTAAAAAAAATTTATTGCCTGTTCACAAGAATCATGTGAGCTGCGCCGTGGGAAAACCAACATAGTGGCTTTGCGACCAGCATGGATCCAGACCAGCCTGCACATCTGCGCAGTCTGGTCAGGATCCATGCTGTTTGCTAACGGTTTCTCTAATTGCTATAGGCTTTGAAAGCAAACAGCATGGATCCTGACCAGACTGCGCGGATGAGCAGGCTGGTCTGGATCCATGCTGGTCGCAAAGCCACTATGTTGGTTTTCTCATGGCACGGCTCATGTGTAATTTGTCATATTTGAATACTTGAGTATAAGGTAGAAAAAAGAAGTCATAAACTTGCATATATGTTAGTTACAGCACGTTGAATATATTGCCCCAAGTGTGATATCAAAACTTCTCAATCAAAATTAAACAGATCAGCCCTTAAGCTCTTATATTTTTCAGGGTCTATACTTTTGATGTATTTGCAGTACAAAAACCCACTTAGTTTTAGCGCTTATTTTGGCCTACATGTATTGCAATTTTTTTCTTTATTTTCTGCACTTGATAACTTAAAAAAGTAATTTAAATGTATATATGAAATGACCTGCATGTCCAAATTTTAAGAACTTTCACCTTTCTTTTGTAACAGAAAAAACACTCCTGTTCCAATAAAAACATCATAAAATACGTTGCTGGATATTAACCCTTAGCATGGTCCTATTCTTGTGTGCCCTTCTAGCCATCTTGTTGGCTTTAGGTATAGATATTCAATTGTTAACATGCGTCAATAAAAACATGAATGAGTTCATTTACATCAATATACGATCCAAAATAGATTTAATATGATAAAATTATAGTAATAACAGTGATACCAAAAATATGCTCTTAGATTTAACTATAGAAAATAAAGATAGAATATTTGTCAAGTTTTAATCGTAAATATTTGATTTATTATTCTGAACTTGATCACATTGTATTTAGGACTTTTTGAAAAATGTTCCTCTTTATGTTTGATCTACTTTTTCACATTTTCAACACGATTATTTCTTTAATACATTTGATGATCGTACAGTTCTATTTAATATAAAGGCAGCGGCATCAGTTTATAATTTGTGGGTACGATTCAAAAAAGTTTTTATACTTCAATAGAATCAACGTGAAATCAATTTATCTCTTGAAAGACAGCATGCAATTGATCAAATTTTGATTTCTGCTTAAAATGAAATTTTGAAATTACGCTAGAGGAAGAATCAAGATACTGTAAAATCGTTTAATTTCATCAGGATGGAATTTAGTAGTCTTTGCGAAAATGTTTGGTTTGTTTTGTGGAGATTTGAATTTGCGGGTTTCAAATTTTGAAGATTATATGAATGGGTAATTTTTTTTTTCACTGGGATTTAATTTTGTATATTGACGTAATAACTAAATCCATGAAACGTAATCCCCCCCGAATATTAATGTTTTACAGTATATGATGTAGTTAAGTACACATACGCCTTAATATGGTTGTTCATACAAATCATTCATCTTTTGATGGGTATTTAACTACTTCTTCTTTGTATGGAATTTTATACTTTGATGTTGAAATTGAAAAATGATAGTTGTTAACACTCATAATATTCAGTTTAAAAAAAATCTTCTCCAATTAGCCAGAAGAAAAAAGCAGATAAAAATGTACCATTTTAAAATCTTTTTGAATTTCAGTTGATTGATATGAGCCTAATAGTCATGTCAGAATTTTGTGGACGTATGTCTTGAATTTGAACAAGTTTTTGTTTATTGTAAAACACTTAAAATAAATTTTACACAATACCCTATTGTTGTCACCAACAACCTAAACTAATGACTTACAGAAATGGTGCAGCAATATTTTAATTACATTTTAATTATGGGCTGTTACGATTCTAATCAGATTTTCATGCTACTTTTATTACACATTAATTTTGTATTAGCATTTTAACGATAATGCAAACTGATCTGGTACAGAAAAGGTACGTTCCTATAAAAATAGTTTTTTTTTAAAGTTTTCTTTGACAAATCGGATCTGCTATTATCTCCAATGCAATGCAGATGTCGGAAATTTGATCAGTGCGATTGTCAAAAATGGTAAAAAAATTATGACATCATTGTCAAGTGGTGTCGTTAGGAATGATAACATGATAAACGGAAATGTTTTGTACATTTGTGCATATTTAAAAGATTAATTGCGGTGTTTGGGTGCAGATAATCATTCATATCAATGTTTGTTTGCTGCATTAAAATAAACAATTTACACGTCTGAACATTACGTTTTTATGATGCTCTCTTCTGCAATGAATTATAGTTTTTTGCGGTTATTTAATCCTAATATTTGGATCTATTTACTTTAGAATGTAATTATGAGATCAATTTTAGGGTGTTTAAAACCAGCAAGAAAGTCATGTTTATCTACCAAAAGACATTTATCACAATTTTGTCAATTATCTTTTTACGTACACGCTTTGTAGGGAAAGTTTCAGACCTGTACACCTAAAAAAAAATTATTTGTCTATCATTTTGGCAGTTCATTTATTCATATTCTGCACATTATCATTATTGTGTTGAAATTGCCATATTAAGTAATTTCATACACAAATGATTTGCGTAATTCAAAGATGGAAATTCAAGATAGGAACGTTGTATGCCCTCTGTTCAATACCATTTCTGTTGCTGTCTTTTAATTCTTCTTTAAGAGTTTCTCTTATGTCTTGCTGTCACTTTGATAATAAGATTCAATTTATCATAGACAGGTATTTCAGTTTAGAGCGACCTGTTGGGGTTTAAGGGAGCCAGGAGTTCAAACCAGGCAAAGTTTGTGTTAAGTAATGCACTAGATTATAAGTTACCGTAATATTGAATGGATTTTTGACTAGCTACCAAAATTAGACATTCTTTCTAAAGCAGTAAAAAATACTGTTTAGAAAATGATTGACAATTTTACTCAACATATAATTTTCATGTGAGGGATAATTTTGACATGCAGGGTTTTTTTAGATGACAAAGATTATAAAGTGTAAATCTTTGTAAAGAAATGGGCATCTGTCAGATAGTTATGTCTCCCCCTCCCCTCTGGGGGAGACATACTTTTTTTGCCCTGTCCATCCGTACGTACGTCACACTTCATTTCCGATCAATAACTGGAGAACCATTTGACCTAGAACCTTCAAACTTCATAGGATGGCAGGACTTATGGAGTAGACGACCCCTATTGATTTTGGGGTCACTCCGTCAAAGGTCAAGGTCACGTGGAAAACCATTTCCAATCAATAACTTGAGAACCACATGACCCAGAATGTTGAAACATATAGGATGATTGGTCATGCAGAGTAGATTACCCCTATTGATTTTGGGGTCACTGCATTAAAGGTCAAGGTCACGGGGGCCTGAACAAGGAAAACCATTTCCGGTCAGTAACTTGAGAACCACTTGACCCAGAATGTTGAAACTTCAAAGGATGATTGGTCATGCAGAAAAGATGACCCCTATTGATTTTGGGGTCACTCAGTTCAAGTTCAAGGTCACACGGGTCTGAACATGGAAAACCATTTCCAGTCAGTAACTTGACTTGACCAAGAATGTTGAAACTTCATAGGATGATTGGACATGCGGAGTAGATGACCCCTATTAATTTTGGGGTCACTGCATTAAAGTTCAAGGTCACAGGGGCCCGAACAAGGAAAACCATTTCCGATAGGTAACTTGAGAACCACTTGACCTAGAATGTTGAAACTTCATAGGATGATTGGACATGCAGACTAGATTACCCTTATTAGCTCACCTGAGCCAAAGGTTCATGGTGAGCTTTTGTGACCGCTCAATGTCTGTCGTCCGTCGTCAGTCGTCCGTCCGTCAACATTTTCTAAAAAAAATCTTCTTCTTGAAAACCACTAGGCAGAATTACACCAAACTTCACAGGAATGATCCTTATGTGGCCCCCTTTCAAAATTGTTCAAAGGATTGAATTCCATGCAGAACTCTGGTTGCCATGGCAACTGAAAGGAAAAACTTTAAAAATCTTCTTCTCAAAAACCAGAAGCCTAGAGCTTAGATATTTGGTGTGAAGCATTGTCTAGTGGCCTCTACCAAGTTTGTTCAAATCATGACCCCAGAGTCAAAATTGAACCCGCCCAAGGGGTCACTTGATTTTACATAGGAAAATCTTAAAAAATCTTCATCTCAAAAACCAGAAGCCCTAGAGCTTAGATATTTGACATGTTGCATTGCCTAGTGGACCTCTACTAAAATTGTTCAAATCATGAGCTCGGGATCAAAATTGACCCCGCCCCAGGGGTCACTTGATTTTACATAGGAAAATATTCAATTTTTTTCTAAAAACAAACTAGAAGGCCTAGAACTTAGATATTTCACATGTAGCATTGCCTAGTGGACCTCTACAAAATTTGTTAAAATCATGACCCGGCCTCAGGGGTCACTTGATTGTACATAGGAAAATCTTAAAAAATCTTCTTCTCAAAAACCAGAAGCCCTAGAGCTTAGATATTTGACATGTAGCATTGCCTAGTAGACCTCTACTAAAGTTGTTCAAATCATGGCCCCTGGGTCAATTGACCCCGTCCCAGGGGTCACTTGATTTTACGTAGGAAAATCTTCAAAAATTTTCTAAAAATAAACCAGAAGGCCTAGATCTTAGATATTTCACCTGTATCATTGCCTAGTAGACTTCTACAAAATTTGTTCAAATCATGACCCCCGGGTTCAAATTGACCCCGCCCCATGGGGTTACTTGATTGTACATAGAAAAATCTTCAAAATTTTCTAAAAATAAACCAGAAGGCCTAGAGCTTGGATATTTGACATGTAGCATTGCCTAGTAGAACTCTACAAAATTTGTTCAAATCTTGACCCCACAGGATCAAATTGACACAGCCCCAGGGTTTACTTGATTGTACATAGGGAAATCTTCATAAATTTGCTAAAAATAAACCAGAAGGCCTAGATCTTAGATATTTGATATGTAACATTGCCTTGTATACTTCTACAAACTTTGCTTAAATCATGACCCCACGTGGTAAAATTGGCCCCACCCCAGGGGTTACTTGATTGTTTGTTTGTTTTGTTTGTTTTGGGTTTAACGCCGTTTTTCAACAGTATTTCAGTCATGTAACGGCAGGCAGTTAACCTAACCAGTGTTCCTGGATTCTGTACCAGTACAAACCTGTTCTCCGCAAGTAACTGCCAACTTCCCCACATGAATCAGAGGTGGAGGACTAATGATTTCAGACACAATGTCGTTTATCAAATAGTCACGGAGAACATACGCCCCGCCCGAGGATCGAACTCACGACCCCGCGATCCGTAGACCGACGCTCTACCTACTGAGCTAAGCGGGCGGGCTACTTGATTGTACATCGGAATATCTTCCAAAAATTTTCTAAAAATCATCAGTTTGACATTTGAAACATGTAGCTCATATTACTCAGGTGAGCGATCCAGGGTCATCATGACCCTCTTGTTGATTTTTATGGGTCACTTGATCAAAGGTGAAGGTCACATGGGCCTGAACATGGAAAACAAATTCCATTCAGTAACTTGAGAACCACTTGACCCAGAATGTTGAAACTTCATAGGATGATTGGTCATGCAGAGTAAATGACCCCAAATGATTTTGGGGTCACTTGATCAAAGGTCACAGAAGCCCAAACATGGAAAACCGTATCCAATTCATAACTTGAGAACCACTAGGCCCAGAATGTTGAAACTTAGTGGGATGATTGGACATGCCAAATAGGTGATCCCTATTGCAGCCAACCATCAGTGTCTCTGACTTTTGCTCTTCTCCCCTATTGACTTCTTGCATATTCGACTATGCAGTGGGTGAGACATGCGCTTTTTTATAAAAGCATCTTCTAGCTCATGCTGTTGTTACTAATATGTAGTGGAAAAATTTTCCCAGATGTTAAATTTCTTAGAGTCAATGGTATGAGTTTTCTTTCCAATATACTGAAAAAAAATCCCTGACTACAAAAGATAAAAGGTGAGGGTAGATTTCCCGGAAGCACAGAGCACCTTAAACAGTCGTAATTGATATGTTTGCAATAAAACTTGTAAAAACCAATGTGTAAATGGCTTCCAAAGTTCTGAAAAATCCAGTTTCATAACACTGTTAAGCAGTGTATAAATGTGTATGTATAATATTGTGTATTATGTTTTTCAGGGTGATATGCTTAGAAAGCCGACCAACAGACCAGCCAGATGCGGCATCAAACCTCTATGTGTTAGCTGGACACGAAAACACATACTGACAGCTTACACTGAATAGACTGTAGACTTTTGATACACTAAATATATATATATATATATATCAGTGTAAAAACAAAGGAACAGGAAAATATAACCATCTTACCATCATTGCATAGAAACATGTATGAGTCATTGCTCTCCATGGATGATTGCTGACATCACTTCCTGTGTGATGTCATTTCTGCACTTTTTGATGATGTCATCATTGAACAGTATTACATCATTTCCTGTCACGTTTGAAGAATGTTTTGTGCAATATTATGTGTCGAGTTGGTAATGGAGAGGGAAGAATCAGACATGTATTATATGTCTGTGTATTTGGAACAGACTATGTATAAGGAAGAGGAAAGGTGACCAACTCTTTATGCATTTTAATAGTGATTATAGTGAAAAAGTTAAGGTACCAGGCTTGGAAAATGTGATCCTTTCAATGATTTGGACCAAAATGTGAACACCAGCAGACAGCTATGCTTTTGTATGAAAATTTCAAACTATTGTTTGTGTCATTGCTTGAAAGTTTAAACTTTTTTTCGATATGTCAGTTTAGAGCATATATCTGCTATCTATACATCTTGCCTTTTTTTATAAGATTGTTGTCAAATACTTTTTTCGATGTAAAAATGTGTGTTATTAAGATGATAAAACTAATGTTTTGAAATAAAGAAAAAACGGTTGAAAATCTTGAAATTTATCAATCTTTGGTCAGTATCTTATGTCAGGCTAGTACAATGTATTAGGCTGTAAATGCAACACTTTTTGGCCCGACTTGTTTTACATGCACCAAAATGGCTAAACCAATATAGCTGTAAAAATATTTCCACCAGACTTATTTTGCTCAATATATTTCAAGAGAGGTACTTCCTCTTTCAGCTCAGCCAGTAAACATGACATGTTGCAGAGTGGCATACTGTAAAATCAGTTAATTTCACCGGCATGAAATTTCGGGCCATTTCGTGGGAATATGATGTGAATTCATGATATGAATATTTATTATATAAATTTGCAGATTTCAACTTTTGACGTAATATGAATTGGTTAAGATGTAATTTCTTGGATTATTTCATCCACGAAAATTAGTCCCATACAAAGATTAATGATTTCACAATAGCTGCACTGAGGCTCACAGAGGCAGTGTTGTATCAGTGTTTTTTGGTGCAAAAAGGAAAATGCTTAGTCCATTTTTCAGTGAAAGCATGCCCAGTGACCACTCTCAAAAGGGTTGCCGCGCTGTTTTAAAGTTTGGCGTGTTTTATCATTTATGCAGAATAAACAACTGTTTCTTTCTCATATTTATGGAAACTAGAATAATGCTGTTTTACTGTAGGGTATGTGTATAAAGTAGTAAATATTTTCAGCTATATACTCAAGTTTTGCACAGTCCCCATCTGTAAGCCAGTGCCATGTCTAACCATTTAGACTTCTCTTCTAAGATATTGACTTCTAAGGCATTTTTTTATATCAAAATTTATAAATGTTAAAGTTGTTGGGAGTATTATAGCTAAAGTTCAATGTAGTACTGTTGAATAGAATATTTATTTCTAACGGTATTTTAGCTTTATAATTGTTTCTGCCGTGTGTTATAGTAATTCTCTGTGATATCTCTAGCCTTATACACTGTAGATCAGATATTGTTGGTGATGCTTTTATTTTACCATTTAACCCTTACCCTGCTAAATTTCTATAATGAACTTGTCCATCTTTCAGTTTGGACAGTACCATAAACTGTAAAAAGGGGCGAATATACAAAAAGATACTGACTGAATGGCGAACTGTGCAGGTCATGATCAGACTGTACGGATATATTGGCTGATCATGATCTGCACTGGTCGCAAAGGCAGAATCAATTGTTCCAGCATGATAAGGGTTAATAGTTTGGCCACATAATCAATGTGTCGTTAAAGACATCATGTTGTTTGATTTGTTTGTACTTATTCCTTGCACATATAAGACATTTTACCTCTAAACATGATTTTAATAAATTGAGGTTTTGACCCAATTCATAATGGGAACATCAATATTGCTGACTGTTTTAATTGGTCATAAATTCTAGGGAAAATAAAATCATCACAAACACTGCCTTTTCTACAGTATTACACACACTTGATGTAATATAAGATGCTTTTTTATGTTCTTTAACATTTTATCTTAGTCCATACTAACTTTAGTCCTGAATGGATACTTGATCTGTATAAGTGGCTTTTTTAAATACAATATTACTACTGCAGAAGAATTTCAAACACGTCCTACGCCGACTACCGTGTTTATAGCATCCTAGGATGGCTACAATGTTATAACGCCCTAGCCTGATTACAATGGGATGATGTCCTAGGCTTGATTACAATGTTATATGTCTGTTCTTTGTTGGAAAGCAGTTTCTAATTTTATGTATTTCATGCTTTCCATGTCATTATAATATTTAAACAAGAAATTTATACTGGTGTTTTGAATTCCATGCCTGTCAATTTGTCTTCTCTGTTCTTTTCTGAATCCCCAAATTTGTTATTTTTGTTGTCAAAAGTAAGTGCTAAAAATCCACTAAGTGTAATCATTAAATGTTTCCAGATTTTATATTTTCTGTTTTATATCGTTCAACTTCGAGTTTGGAGGGGATTTGTAGTTGTGCAATCAAAATGTTTGGGAGTTCATACTTGTATTGTACCAGTTTTTTGCTGTACCAGTTCCTGTGTCAAACGTTTACAAGGCTTAATTTTATAAAAAGCATATTTACTGTCTGTCAGTGAGTCCGTCTCCTTGTGTGTACCATTAATAGACCAGCAGATTCAGTCGCTTTTTCTTTACTGTTGTATTTGTTACATTTAAGACTTAACTAATTTTCTCTGTAAATGTCAGTCAATTCCTTCAAAAAATGGCTGTTGGCTACCTTACAATTGTGTGTGGCAAAATTTGCTTCATTTAAACATTAAAATGCCGGATTATTGGCAACTTTTAGATTTGTCAGTGGTAAATCTTGAGTATTTGATCTGCTGCTATTCTTACATCACATTTGATGTTGCGGTATTTGATTTTTTTGTTAGAACAAGAAACTGCAGAATGACCTACAGGAAACAAATTTAACCTACTTTGAAATTCAGTTGTGTTTGACACCTGATTCTGGAAAAAGACAGATAATTTATTAATTTTAAGTACCCTTGCAGGCTGATGTAAAATTTCTGTAATAAATTCTGTTTTGCCAGAATAGATGATGAACTTGTCTTGCCATGGTCTGAAAGTTTCATTACAATGATTATAAATGTTTCATTTAGGAAGCTATCAAAAGTTTCATTTGGGTCTGATAAATTTTGCACTTTGATCACAATAACTAGATGATGTGTTGGATGCAAGGCCCATATCCATAACTCAGAGGTCAAGGTCGCACTTAGAAGTCAAAGATTTAACTTGGACAAACATTCGCCATTATTAGAAGATGTGTTGCATGCAAGACGTAGACCTCTAGTACAGGTCACACTTGGAGATCAAAGATTTCATCATTTGTTGTCCATTTCATAACTTTTGTATGCATGGATGTATATTAGATATCTTGGCACAAAAGTTAACCATAATTTGACGATATATGCCGTTAAGACCTACACCACATGTTCACAGGTCAAGGTCACACTTTCAGGTCAAAGATTTTATTTTGGCATAAAAATTCAGTAAAACAAGGTGTCATGTCCCAAACAATGTCAGTCTCAGAGTTCAGTATTAGTATTCGGTTGACAAAGTGCTAATGCTCACAGGTAACAAACCAACGTCATAGCATGACATAAATGGGGCATCCATGTCCTGTAGACACATTTCTAGTTCCAGTTTATGGCTAATTCTGTCAACACCTAAATGGGGAGAAAATGTCATTTATCAAGCTGTCGCTCGCAATTTCATTGTCAACATTGCATTTTACTGGTGCTCCTTAATGTTCTAAAGACAAAAAATGTTGTTTGTCTTTACGATACCGTTTTTTTTCACAGTGTATGATGGTACTTTTCAGTGATGTAGCCGTGCACTTCAGTGTAGTTGGTTCAGTGAGTTTTGAGAATCGATCTTAAAGCAAAACTTTTTGAAGAAGCACACCCTGGCCATAATTTTAAAGTTTCTGCTTCAGAGTTTGTTTGTGCCACTTTCTGTTTAAAAAAATTTTATTAATTAATTTGTGTAAATGTTATGCAATTATGAATTGCAGCTCATATGACGTAAAAGTAAATTTGAGAAAATATCAGATATAATGTTAATATCAGTTGCAAAGACGATGCTGAATGTTATACGAGTCTTAAGTGCTGCTTATATGTACTACCATGACATGTTTAATTAAGAAAAGCCTAGTATGTTATGGCTATTTTTCTATTTCATATATGTCCTTGAATCAGAGTGATTGAAATATATTAAGTCTATAATAAACATCTGTTGAAAGTCTTCAGTATTAGTCATTTGCCATACCGATAATATAAGTGACAGGTTTTAAGAATTATTTATAGTTAGGAAGTAATTTTTGCTGTTTGAATAAGCTTATGAATATTCATTAGACAGTATTCACAACAGTGACAGTTTGTCATAGATCATTGGATGGTAATCAAGTCTATAAGAGGACCATTTGGAAGCTTAGAATGTAATCAGGCAATATAATAGCTGTCTTACAGCTGAACATTTAAATTCTTCAGATCTACATATGAGCTGCGCCATGGGAAAAACATAGTGGCTTTGCGACCAGCATGGATCCAGACCAGCCTGCGCATCCGCACAGTCTGGTCAGGATCCAAGCTGTTCGCTTTCAAAGCTGGTCTGGATCCTTGCTGGTTGCAAACCCACTATGTTGGTTTTCTCATTGCGCGGCTCAATTATACATGAATTAGCAATGACTGGAAATTTCACATTTAGCATCTTTATTTAATTTAGAAAAAGTCAGTCAGTTTAAAGTTTGTACCTTGTTGAAGGTATTACAGCTTTAAAAAAATATTTATATTCAGCCAGGAAAGGGTGCAAATATAATTGGTGTTTTGTCATAATGGCTGCTGAATAGAGGTCATGTTGCATAGAATATGTATAATGGGGTCTTGAAAATGTGGCTGGTTTAGATAGGTAGTTACTGAACAAAGGTGGTGCTGCTAGTACAGGTTTTAATGTGTACTTATTACACTACTGGCAAGATTCCTGGTAGTTACTTAAATCCAACCTTTGGAATTGCAGTCAGATCTCTTCAGCAGATTGCTCAAGACTTACAGGTGGTATTTTGTATAAAGAATACAATGATTTTCTATCATATGGAAATATATTTCTGGGTAGGAGACTTCATTATTGATACTTCCATACAATAATACATTAATGGCCAAAAATGTAACTTTAATACTTCAAGAAAATAACTTGCAAAAAAGCACATTTACAAAATTGTAAATCAAAAGTTTTAGTCTTAGCTGAATCTCTAAGTAGATCTAAATAGGACATATGGCCAACTTAACTACCATATGTGCCACTCCATGAGAAAACCAACATAGTGCATTTGCGACCAGCATGGATCAAGACCAGCCTGCGCTTCCGCGCAGTCTGATCAGGATTCATGATGTTTGCTGTCAAAACCAATTTGAAAAACCGTAAGCGAACAGCATGGATCCTGACCAGACTGCGCGGATGCGCAGGCTGGGCTGGATCCATGCTGTTGGCAAATGCATTGTTGGTTTTCTCAAGGTGCGGCTCATATGACCAACTTAACTACCATATGTGTATGTTTAAGTGTATTTTGTAGTTTTATGTTTGTTTATTGTTTCACTGTAGGTGAACAGTTGTATTAGCTTGAAATAGGTAAATTTAAAAAGCAGTTTTATTGGTAGATTTTATGAGTTGACATTTTGTTTATTAAAAAAAACCTTTTATGTTGTTATTAGTATTTTGTATTTAATTATTTGTACAGATTATCATTTATAGAAAATAGAAATTGTATATAATCAGTTTTAATGCCTTTGTTCAATTGTTTGTTTCATTTGATAGTGGCTGAACTTAGATATTTTATTGTCTTTTGTCACGAGTTTTTCGCGAGTTTTAAGGAGAGGTTAAAGCTCACCTTGCCTTACGTGAATGAAATGTTGTGATGTTGGACTGTCCTTTAATTCAACCATACTTTATTGCATTTATATATTGAATTTTATTATAATGTAAGTTTATACATAAAGGTATAATGAAATTGTAAGCAAAAGGTTCTGACTGTCCGTTAATTGTTTATGACATGTCGGATAAAAATGTACATTTTTTACTGGAACTTCTTGATGTGACCAAAGAAATTATAAACAATAGAATTGTAACTGGCAGTGTTTTTTTTTTGTGAAATAAAGTTCTCTTCCTCATTGTTTTGAGGCCACCAGGTACAGATTCTAAATGAGCTGCACCATGAGAAAACCAACATAGTGCATTTGCGACCAGCATGGATCCAGACCTGCCTGCGCAGCTGCGCAGTCTGGTCAGGATCCATGCTGTTCACTTTCAAAGCCTATTGCAATTAGAGTAACTGTTAGCGAACAGCATGGATCCTGACCAGACTGCACCGATGCGCAAACTGGTCTGGATCCATGCTGATCGCAATTGCACTATGTTGGTTTTCTCATGGTGCGGCTCAAATAGAGTTTCGGGTTTAGTTTATTTACATCTTGATCTGTTATACCCTTGAAAAGGTACCGTTACATTTTGCAGAACAGCTGTTTATGACAGTTTGCTATGTATTTTTTATCAGATTCTGGTTTAAATTCAATTTGAAAATAAATATTCCATGTTAAAAGAGAAAATGCTAAATATTTTTGAGCAAGAATTGCTTGTGAAAATTTTCATGTTGCAGATCACATAATAATACCGGTATATAGGAATATTTAGGTAAATGAAAGTTCAGAGATTAGCTCTAATAATTTGCAACTTACCACAAATGTGAAAATTATCTTTCCTCCCTGATTTCAAAATTATTTTAAATCAGATTGTTACAATTAAAGAGAGATGGCATTTATTTTGAAATTAAACAAATCAATATATTTGTAATTATTCAGATTCTTGAGTAACATTTTTGGATGAGAAACAGTCCTGTTTGTTACAGTTATATTAATATTGATACAGATTTAGCCCAAACTGTTCTACGCAATGTCATTATTTGTCAATTTTCTACCCTAGTTAAATACCAGTACAGAGAAATGAATCAAGTGCTTTCTTAAATTTAGTTTGAAGCCCAGTGAGTCTCAAAGCTGAAGCACCTGATTGGATATGTCAGAGCTTACATGTGTTCTAAGATCGGTCTCCAAACGTTTTGACGTCAGAACCAAGCATATCATATAATAACACTAATCTTGTTTATCGGTCTCATCCCAAAATCTGTTTATTAACTTGTTACCACATTTTCCTGACTATGTCAGAGTTACAAAGCAATTTGCACAAGGAATAGGTGTTAAATTCTTCAAAACGCCTCTGCATTTCCATGTTGAAAGAACAGTACATGAAATACCTCTTTGTGTCATATTAAAATTTTGCTTTGATATTTTGACTTCAAAACTTATATCTGGTTATGTTTTTTGACACATTTCTGAATTATATTAACCTTTAGCCTGCTGGTGGCAATTGCTTTTGCCTTTGCGACCAGTGCAGACCAAGATCAGTCTGCACTTCCGTGCAGGCTGATCATGGTTTCACTGTTCAGTAAATTTTCAGTGAACACCCCTTCTAATAATAAATGGTTTTGCCCAAATTGAATGATGGACCAGTCCATTTTAGAAATTTAGCAGGCTAAGGGTTAATGCTTTAAGTGAGCTGCAGTAATTTCAGATATTAATGAAAAATAAAAACCTTTTGCAAGTAGTTATTAATTTTCAGTATTTTAAGATGTATGGCAGCCACTGTGATACAAGTTAATTGTCTATTAAATATATTACATACAAAATATTCATAGTCATGTTATTAGTCTGTTTCTTTTTATGTTTCAAGAAAACCGAAAAATTATAATGTCATTGATCGTCAGTCACTATGCTTAAAACATTGCAACATTTTGTGCAAGAATATGTCATGATTCATCTTTTTCTGTTGGCGTACTGTATAATGGTACAACAGTGAATGTAGAAGTACTTCTTTTTGTAGAAAAAAAAGAAGATAATTTCACATATCAGAAAAACCTGTTAACCTTTAAATATTTCTATCGTGTAACCTTACGGAATTTCGATAATACAAAAAGGTTTTAATAATCTTAATTGTTTTTGCTGTTTTTACAGTGCTAGATAATTTCAGAAAAAGGAAGTACTGAAGTGGATTATGAGTGAACAGTTTGGCAGATGTATTGATAATGAAAATACATAGAATTTTAAAATTAATTTCGAGTGTTTTAAAGTTTTATTGTGAGCTTCATTGAATTAATGTTATAATGATCTTTTTTGCCAGCCTGTATGAACATTGTGTTAAATGTGTTACTTGACACATGCTAAACCTCTGTTTATGTAACTTGAAAAAATAAAAACACATTCCCAAAAATACAAGTGTTAGTGTGTTTTTTTGTTGTACAGAATGATTGACCATGTCTTGTTTAAAGAAGCCTTATTCCAAGGTGATAATATTGAGTTCAGAAGTGTTTAACCAGATTTTTATTCAGTAAAGGAATTTGCTCAAAACTTAACAACTGATCATTTATGGTACTTTTATTTGTGCTCATTGAGTGCTAAATGCATGTTAGATTTTCACTGGGGGTATCCTTAAAGTTTGGTTTTCCTATCCTGGTTGCCCTACCAAGATAAGAGTTATTTTAGTGTAAGTATAAATATCATAAACATACTTTGGCAAAGGAATGATGCGAATATATGAACTATTGTACATTGTACGGTTTGCCTTGACAAATATATATTTAGTTGAAATTCATTAGAAATGCAAAATTGCAAAATTATTATTACCTCCCTTTACCTATCTTGGTTGTGCAACCAAAACAGATTGGAAAAGTGAATTTGGAAGCTAAAGCTACACAGTTTTACAACTTGACCTTTTGTTGAGATAGTTGAAATATCCCAATAATTACCAAATGCAAAATTAATGTAAAACTAGAAATTATATTGAAATCAAAAGAAATTACCTCCTTTTAAATACTTTTACATTTGAAAGAGGTAATTGCAAAATTTGATAAAATTAATAAACATTCCTTAAAGGAATCTTACCATTGTCCTCCTAAAATAAATCTCTAACAGAATATAAGGAAACTCAAAACCCTTGAAATGTTGCTTAAATGTGAATGATCACCTTATTAAGGTCCACTCCCATGTATGCAATCTTGCCATTGCTTAGAAATAGCCAGTCGTAGGAGTGCAATATTATCATTGGTATAAAATTGAGCAATTTTGAATGCTTGAATTTTGAGACAAAATAAAATGATTCGAACTGCCAATAATTATTGTCTTAAATTTAGTTGTTCACTGTTCTGCAAAGAACTTTCCATTCTAATACGAAATACTGGGATACTGGTAGCAGACCACCATTTTATTACTGAAAAAAATAGGACATCTGACCAAGAGCTATAAAAATTAATTTCTGTGTATTTTATATTTCTTTGATCTGACCCCATATTTTTGGTAGATATGCTCTCTACAGGAAAACAAAGGTGTAATTCTTATTTACTTGCAAAAGGTTTTAATTTTGTAGATCTCAGTTAAAGATAGGCCTATATTTGAGGCTGAATTTATAGCATTGGTAAAGAGGCAACACATAATTATGTATGAGACAGGTCCTTTAAAAATGCGACTTAAAGTAGTGCATTTTAATTTGCTATATGATCAATATCTGAGCTTCTAAAATACCATTACATATTATTCTCAGTATATATACAGTATGGCATTTTAATTGCATATTGTACCAGTAGGCCTAAATTTATTCACTTTGTAACACTTTTCCCTTTTATATACGAATCTAAAACAGTGCACTCCTAAATGATAACACTATTTGCCAGATCAAGGCTTGATCAAAGGTCTTTGTCAGTTTTATTGATATTTGACTGATAGTTTGATCACGTGGTTCGTGTTACTATAGAGATAACCCCTCCACCAAAACAAATGCCGAAGCACTCATTCATGGCCAAAATATCTTCTTCCGAATAAAAAAATAGTTTCCATACTGAACTAGAATTTTTCGGTATTGCTTATTCAAGTGTTAAAAATAAAACTTTTTTCATCACCAGGCAACCTTTTTGTAATTTTTTAACACATTATTAAAATCATAGAAACTATATAAAGCGAAAGTGATTGAAACGCTCATGAATACACGCACTTCTTACATATACAATCATTATGGCGACTGGCAGATTGAGACAATGGCGACGAAAAAAATCAAGGATTTTCAAGCAGTGAAGTGATGTCCTGTTACGGATTATAGATTTAGCTGCAGACGAATACTCAATGATCGATATAAAATCTTGCCAGTTAACATTTTGACGTAAAATTGACTTCTAAATAGCTTTATTCGTTGTTGAATTTTACGTAAACAAGGCAACAGGTGCCCGTTGAAGATTTGATTCTTGACACTTGTGTTGTGAAATCCGATTTCCCTTCCGTGTTTCTTACTTTTTTAAGTCATAGAGGCTTCTTGGCCTTCAATATGATAACGAGGAAACGGACTAGATAGGATATCTCTTTTCGAGAGCCTAAAACTTGTTCAATCCAAGGTCAGATAAAGTGTTTTCGACCTTGTTATTTCAAATATTTGACAGTTCAGTGTGTGTGTTTTCATCTAGTCATATACTAAAGACGAGGATATTTACTTCATCAACTCGTTGTTCCCATATAAACTCTCAAAATGGAGAAATATGAGAAGATTTGTCGCATTGGTGAGGGGTCGTATGGTGTAGTGTTCAAATGCAAAAACAGAGAAACAGGACAGCATGTAGCAATCAAGAAATTTGTGGAATCTGAAGAGGACCCTTTAATTAAAAAGATTGCTATGAGGGAAATAAGAATGTTGAAGGTATGTAGTGAGGATTTAAAGATGATATATATGTGCGAGACCTGACAGGTATGTAACCCAGTTTTTATATAAAGAACATACCTTTTTATCACAAATTTAGGGAACCAGATATATCCCATGAGAGGGATTCTGCCCAGTCACGAAAATATCTCGGAACCAGTTCAACTAGGTTTGAGGTATGCAAGACAAATCTATTTTATTAAAGCCATTTGTTTATGCCAATCGGTAGGTGTAAAACTGTGGCAATGCTAAAAATGTTAATTTTGCCAGTGGTTTTACAGTAAAACAACAACTGGTACACACATTTTTAACATACTTACATTTTGTTATAAATAAACATCTGGCATTAGGAATGTAATCTATGCAAATTACAAAATATTGAAACACATTAAACAATAAGTAACTTACTCAAGAACTATTAGATACAGACATAAAATATGGAACATAGTAACTTTAGTACTAAATTATTGTAATTTGCGCAGCATTTATTTATTATTTCAGATTTATAAAATAGAATGATATGCCTGTATGATTTGATATTACAATTGATACAAATTATTATGTGAAATCAGAAACAGAAAACATACCAAATATTGCCTGGACTTTGTGATTCTTTTTTAGTTAACTGTTAAGTATGGGAAAATATTGCATAAATTTATGATTGTGGGATCCCATTATACAAGGGAAAAAACACCTGGAGTCATGACTGAAGGCAATAATTGAAAATCATTTAAATATTATTGTTTTGTGTTTGAAAGGGCATACATGTGAGTGTTTAAATTCTGTAAATGTGGGAGAGAGCCTTATTTGCTAGTGGTGATGTTTACAAGACATGGTACAGTTTGGCATTTAGCATTAAGACAGAGACATATCTCTGTACATAAATCAAGTCCAGTAAAAATTGAAAAAAGAAAACAAATAAGTGCGGAATAGCCTAGTTTTGTTGAGGATACATAACAAAAACTATCTTATTTAAATTGCTTTCTAAGCTTAATTTAGCTCTCTCAGCCTTTTTTTAAAACATATTGTCAGAACTCAGAAGCTTGTTATAAATGCTGTTTTTTTATACAACTATTAAAGGCAGTATTTCCATCAAAAGCTTTACGCCTGTTATTACTCTCCCAATATTATCAGTATGAATTTATTGTAATCGTTGTCATCCCAGAACTTAAGGTTGTTTTTTGCAAAATATTACACAGTGTTTCTGTAATTAATATTGTATAAATCTGCTGATAAGTTTTGATTTGAAAATATTTGAGTATGTCATACATGTAGATAATATTATGCAAAGGATGTAAGAAGGCTAGAACAGTGAGTCCTGTTACTAATACAGAACTGAAAACTGTTCCATACTGGGTTCTTGTGTCCTAGTGTACACTACATGTATATGATTATGCTGGTAAATTTATAGATTCATTAAAATAAAGATTTATTTGAAAAACTATATCCTTGATTGTGCATAAAAACATGCTTTACTTTTAAATAATACTGTTTCAGTCCTACACCATGGTGGTATTAAATGTAACTATTTCACAACACTTTCTACAAAATTGTCCAGTTTAAAAAAAAATTACTCTTGATTTTAACCTTTTAAGGTATATTTTGAATAGCCTAATTTCTGAAAAATGTCAAGTTCATTGTGTTATTTTAAAGAAATTACAGAAACGCATGCAATTACTTTTTACTAGCGTAAACAAAATCTGATTCGTCTGGATGCTTTATGTAACAGAGCACGGTATGCATTCTCCCACATTGAACATACACACGCATTGAATGGTACTCGACAGACCTAGGCTAAACTTTATTATACACTCGATGCGTGCGTAAATCAAATAGTTGGGAATTAATATTGACGGTAAAAATATTTGAGTATGTCATACATGTAGATAATATTATGCAAAGGATGTAAGAAGGCTAGAACAGTGAGTCCTGTTACTAATACAGAACTGAAAACTGTTCCATACTGGGTTCTTGTGTCCTAGTGTACACTACATGTATATGATTATGCTGGTAAATTTATAGATTCATTAAAATAAAGATTTATTTGAAAAACTATATCCTTGATTGTGCATAAAAACATGCTTTACTTTTAAATAATACTGTTTCAGTCCTACACCATGGTGGTATTAAATGTAACTATTTCACAACACTTTCTACAAAATTGTCCAGTTTAAAAAAAAATTACTCTTGATTTTAACCTTTTAAGGTATATTTTGAATAGCCTAATTTCTGAAAAATGTCAAGTTCATTGTGTTTATTAAAAGAAAGGGACCTTTAGATCGATTGATTTTTCTTGACTTTGTTTGTTTTGCAAACTTCGGTCTTCATTTACTAATTCCTTTCATTTATTGTTATGCATTTTCTTTTAAAAGATAAAGCCATTTCTAATCACACTAATCGACGAAAACTGTTCAAAGTAACACTGAAAATTAATTCTTACATTTTTTAAGTTCAAATAATCATTCCCACTTTGATAGCAGATTGGTTTTAGTAAGGAAAGGTGAATAAAAAATGTATATCTGCACTATTATTTTCTTTCTTACCGAACAAAGAAATTGAAACATGATTCTTGTGGTAAAAAGTATTGAATATAATTATCTGACTATGTGTCAAAAAGAATACATTTATCTGATATCAGATAGGCTTGTGTTAATGGCAAATTATGACAAATGCTTTCAATTTGAAGAAAGTAGTATTGCTTTCATAGAAATCCTGGCAGTCTTGTTAATTTGAACATAATCAAAAGGTACAATACTGAAAAAAAATAGGTAATTGTATATTCGGCTAATTCGTACTTTTTTCAGTTATAAAAATATTTTTATGCATGGTTCTTTGTTTAAAAGAAAGATTGCATGTTTGATATCTTGTTCATTATGCAAAATTCTTTAGGTCAAGAATTTACAATTCATATGATTTTGACAATATAAAAATGTGACAAATTTTCCGAGATAACTTATTCAAATTGAAATTTGACATGTGAGTTATATATGAATAAAAAGCACTTGCTTGCTGTACTTTGTATTTATTGCATTTATGTATATTTTACACAAGTATTCCTTTCTGTTGCAGCAATTAAAGCATCCAAATTTGGTAAATTTGATAGAAGTGTTCCGACGGAAGAAACGGTTACATTTGGTGTTTGAGTATGTAGATCACACAGTGCTAAATGAACTGGACAGACATCCTAGAGGGTAACTTTTACAAATTTTAATTTACAAGATATCAGGGCTCCAGATAAGATGCGTATTAACGTAAATTACGCTTTGAAATAATGCATATACGCATGTCTGATAATTTTTAAGCGTATAAAAACGTATATGAAATTACAGAAACGCATGCAATTACTTTTTACTAGCGTAAACAAAATCTGATTCGTCTGGATGCTTTATGTAACAGAGCACGGTATGCATTCTCCCACATTGAACATACACACGCATTGAATGGTACTCGACAGACCTAGGCTAAACTTTATTATACACTCAATGCGTGCGTAAATCAAATAGTTGGGAATTAATATTGACGGTACGGTAGTGTATTTTAAAGCGGTGTCGATTTAAAATAAAACTTCCAAGTTGCGGAGTAAACAACAAAAATGTTTTTTTCTAAAAATGGAAAAGTGAACAAACGCTATGAATTCTTTAAACCAACTAAAATGATCCCAGAAATATAACTAAAGGTAGATCAATTTTAGTATATTGAATATTGAACTTTCATATTTTTGGTGAATGAAGCCAAAGCAAACCAAGGGAGAAAAAAAGAAGCAAAATCTTGAATACTGAATTCACTAAACTGTAAACAAATTCATGGGTGTTATGTACCCAATAAATATGTTATAAAACTCATTTCTGTTTTTTTTTTCACATATTCATTATAAATTTTCAGGAGTAAAATTACTCCTAGTCAGTTTCAGATTTTACAATTTTACTCTTTCAAAAATATATGATGACTAAATACTCATTGGCCAAAAAAATTATCTGGAGCCCTGGATATATAACTGAATAAAGTTATAACTTTTCTTAAAAGTCAGTAATTAATGACCTAATTTCTTGTTGTCACAACTTAATGAGCAAATTGCTTAAGTTATCCAGGGTTTATGGTGATCCAAGCATAGAAACATGAATTGCACAAATCCATGAGCTCCAGTCATGGTTTTAAACTTTAACTGTAGTTGAAGAACAGCCAAAATTTTCTCCAAATTTTCCCACAGGAATTGCAATCACCTTTTATTGAAGATGTGTATTAGGTGTATCAGTTTTTAATTATTTAAATACTTGTTACCAAGAGGTACCAAAAGCATTTAGGATTGATAAAAAAATTATATTCAGGTTTTTAAACATTACTGGAATTCTTCCTACTTGGAGTAAAACAAAGCATGCAGCAGTATCATAGATATATTCAAATTTACCAAAGACAAACACTGTTCTTGTATGCAAATATTTTAAAGTGAAATATAGTACAAATGTACCAAGTACAAACATTTCATGATTCTTCAAGTACTTACTAGTATAATGTTTTGAAAGGAAAGTGAAAATTTACAGTCTAAAACTTCTTCGGTATAGTGTGTAACTTTGACTGTCTGCCTTAGGTACTTGAAAGTAAAGAAATTACTGATACTTACATTTTAACCCTTAGCCTGCTGGCGGCAGATGATTCTGCCTTTGCGACCAGTGCAGACCAAGATCAGCCTGCACATCCGTGCAGTCTGATCATGGTCTGCACTGTTCGCTATTCAGTCAGTAAATTTTCAGTGAAAACCCCTTTGAGTAATAAGTGGTACTGTCCAAATTGAAAGATGGACCAGTCCATTATAGAAATATAGCAGGCTAAGGGTTAAATAGAAAATTAAGCTTTATTACATTGGACAAAATGTTAATTCTTAACATTGGCTTAAGAAACTAATAAAGAGTCGAATTTACTACAAGGTTCTTCGCATTTTCTGTTGTTTTGTTTAACATTGTATTGTGTTGTATATATTTTCAGTGTACCAGAACCCATGGTGAAAAGAATTATATATCAAGTGTTGTTGTCAGTAAATTTCTGTCACCAACATCATGTAAGTATAGATTACAGTGTTGGATTCTAAAAAAAAGGACTTCTTTACACTAGATTTTGTATAATATTTATTGCTCCGTCTTAAGTAAGAAAGATTCTAGGTTGCTATTATTATTTATAGGCCATTAGATTTCACAAAATGGGTATTATTTAAAGCATCATATATAATTATTCTATATACTTAGAAGTATTAAACAGTTCATATCTAATTTCTACAATACAGTAGTACAACATAAATACAAATGTAGCTTAATTCCCCATATTTTACTTTTTCTCCCATTACAATGTTCTACCTACCGCAGATTTGACTTTAGAAATTTTTCCTAAAAATCACCTACTGTAAATACTGTTTAATGTGAAATCATTTAAATCTGTGAGCATGAAATTTCATAGTTTGGGCCAAAATGCCTATTTCATGGGGCTTTAAACTTGAGCTTCAAACGAGTAGGAAATACACTTGATTGTTGGGATTTATTTTTGTGATTGACGCAACCTGGCCACAAAGTCATGGAAATTTGAATACTGCAAGATCATTACTATTAATAGGGGAATAATTTTCATGGATTTTTTGCCTGGTTATAATTCCCAGTGTTCCCACTGGAAAGTACTTTTTCTTTTCTAAGTTTTCTTAACATTAAAAAATAATAAATGTGAAGAAGCTCCAAAGATTAAATTACCAGGGTTCCCGCTGTCGGTTGCCAATGGCGCCAAATGCGACAAAATGTAAATTCTGGCGCTAAAAATCTTCAATTGGCGAATTTCATTGGCGCCTACAAGATAATCGTCGATCTGATCTTTCTCAAGGACGCAATAACGGATTATCCGATATTTAACACTACACAAAGACAATACACAACGTGTCAATATAGATTTACACCTCGGGGCATAATTTAAAACTTCGCCGAGTCACTAGAGCGTTCCTCAACGCAAGAACGATTATCAGTCAATCTGATTCGCCAAATTTAGCCCTGCTTTCTTACACGAAAGTAAATGAAACGAAATATTAGCTGCGTGCTTCGTCTAATGCATCACCTTTTTTATGATGCAAAAAACGCAATATAAATTTATAGGTTATTTTAATGACAATCCGATTCGCGGAAGTAATCGAGACCGAGAAAATGCCGGAAATAATGACACGTCAAAGCGCGATCAAAAGATACACATATTCTCCGATCGTAAATAGATAAATTTTGCACAAGCGTTGTTAAATAAATCTACGTGTTCGTAAATTTCAGTCGCGGTCGTGTAATTTCAATCGAAGAATTTTTGAGATACAAATGAATTGAAGCAGTTCTTTTGGTTCTTTTACATGCCCAACGTACAGCATTGGTACATGGGATAGTTTTAAAAAAGCTCAACCCCAGAGCGTGGAAACAAAGTGCTAATAATACCTGTAGGTGGTATTTTCGCTATACATTAGTATGTGTGAAAGGAAATAGAAATTTAGTTATATATATAATGAAACTTAAGCATTTTAAAAAGCTTTCCAAAAGTTATAAAATAATATAAAACAACACTGTTTTTGATAAATGACCTAATCAAATTTTGAAATAAAAAGTTAAAAGAATAAAGAGATAAATATTCATGTTTTAAAAACATCTATTTAGTAATAATGACCGTTAAAGGGAGATAATTAAAAATGAAAAACTATATAAAGGGATAATTTTATAGATTAATTATTACCCGGTAGAAAACAATTCTTGGGATGGTCACTTTCGTTCATAAATAATTCCCAGGTTAGACATACCCTCCGTCTTGCATTTCATAAGCGTATATAGATTTGTTACAATGCCAGACCCGACATACAGGGCTTGGTTGAATTATAAGCAGAAGTCAGTTAATCATTGGCCACTAATGAAGCATGGAACGTGTAGTCAACTTCTCACATGTTCTTAAGATTTACAACATTTTAATAACGAAAACATCAAATAAAATCACTTGAGCAGAAACATTGGATCATGACTTGAGAAATTTTGTTTCAACTTTCTTTTATATAATGTATATTGCCATGAATTATTTAATTACGATGTCATACATAAATTAAGTACTAGATATAATTGTTGGAAGAGAAATTAATGTTGTAATTGAAGGCCGCAATTGAGAAATTGATATGGGGCACGTTCTGTTTCATACGGTATTTAAGTCAGAATAAGGAAGTCTCTGTTTTATAATGGACTGAAAAATGATTGGTTGGGAAAAAGTATTTGAATAATCTTTCTGGTGCAAGAGGGTAATCTATTGAGTTGTAGATGTTTGTAATTTTTGGATGCTTGGCTTTTTTATCTCTTAGAATTGTCAAAAGAATGTATAGGCTTTATGTATAGGCTTTTAGGTAGTGAAAATAATTGCGTGTGTAACACTTAAAAAGTTAAAATTTACTTCAATTCGAGATAGCAAATTTTCTTTGATAAGACAGTATTGTACCATAGTCTTCAGGCAGGCACATGAATGTTTATTTGACACAAACACAAGCATACCAGTAAGCTAAGTTATTAATGGAATTCCTATGAATTGTTGCTGGTAAAGTTGTATCTGTATTTACCTTCGCTGTTAAGTCCAACCTAATTACATATGGCCACCACTGGAAGCTCAGTTGCCTGGAAGAACTGATGCCCCCAACAAAGTTCCAAGGGTCCATCAAGTTTAAGCGAACAGACATAGACATTATTTTTCAAACATTTTGTTAATTTAGTATTACATGAAAGGCCTTAATCTATATTATGAAGTAATAAATATACCACCAGTTATATTAAATTATCGTTTAAAGATGATTTTAAAATATTATTTGATGTATTTCAGTGTATACACAGAGATGTTAAGCCAGAGAATATACTTATTACACGGCAGGGTCAAGTGAAGCTGTGTGATTTTGGATTTGCCAGAATATTAAGTAAGTCCTGTTGCTTAAGCTGACAGATTAAATAGGAAAACTGAAATTGAGCATTCTGTCTCTCTTTGATCTGACAGTCCTAAAATGACCTGTTGCGGATTTGTTGAGGCAGCTGGCTTCAAATGAATTCCTTTTTTATCCTTGCAAGTTTATACTAGGAAACTATCCAACTTGCTTGCAGAAGTTCACTTACACACCTAGCCTGTTGTCTGCACATGTCTAAATTATGTATATGGGGCTTCTGTGGCTGAGTGGTTATGGTCGCTGACTTCAAATCACTTGCCCCTCACCATTGTGGGTTTGAGCCTCACTTGGGGCCTTGATGTCTTCATGTGAGGAAGCTATCCAGCTGGCTTGTGGAAGGTCAGTGGTTCTACCCAGGTGCCCACCCCTGATGAAATATTGCACGGAGGGACACCTGAGGTCTTCCTCCACCATCAATTTGGCATCAAAAGCTGGAAAGTCTCTATTATAACCTATAATTGTGTTGGTGTGACGTTCAACCCAACAAAAAAACATGACAAGAGGTACATGTGTGTCTTACTCCTGCTGGAAAAACACCATATTGTCTTAATAAGAACCTGGAAAACAACAAAACATTTGTTTCTGGCTTATGTTTTTGGCTTTTTTTAATTAAAACATGGATAATTGCATAGATTAGAATAGTACATGAAGTATGGATTGTGCGTCAATAAACTGAAAGATTTTTTAAGTTACAAAACCTTCTTTATTATTTTATGAGGTAAATATTTACTTAGGTATCAAATTAAAGGTGAAATATATTTATAACAGGATATATTATCTGAACACTTACAATATGACTCAGGATATTACATTATAGAGAGGTAATAAAATAGCTTTATTACTTAAAATCAGTCATGACTTACTGTTATTCTGTCATTCTAAGTGCTTATAAATTGGGTTTTAGAAAAATGTTGGTCCATTAGGGTATTAGTTCTTTTGTAAACAGAGTAGCAGTATTTAGATACTTCTTTTAGCTATAAATACATATCAGTAATTAAATCATGTACAAGGGGTAATGACAACAAACCAGTGGTACTAGTATGAAATGTATAAATATTTAATAATATAAAAAATTCAAAATATTGATTATAAATTAAATATAGAAGTATTACCGGTAGTTATAATATAATTTGAGTAAACACCCTGTAACAGTGATAGAATAGATCATGTTTGATATGAAAATAATACAAGTCTGTGTTATATTTCGGTCCACTCTGTAGGCTTTGTAAGAAATCATGGAAAAGCACAATTCTTCCATTCAAGGCATTAGGTGTATTTGGTCCTTAACAGGTGGATGAGAAGACAATTATATACCTAAAAGTTACTTGTCCTCCACCTCAGATTTATATGGGGAAGTTGTCAATGTTTAGAGAACAAATTTTTTCTAGTACACATCTGGGTACACTAGTGTCTTGTTAATCGATCACTGTAACACATCTGAAATATTGTTAGAATTTGTGTTAAATCCATATTGAACAAAAACAAACAAAGTTTTTTCCTCGCAGTTTGCCATAAAGATCTCTCACACAGTTAAAATTCTATATCAAAGGTAACGCAGTGTAGGTGTTACCTAGTTTGTATATTTTGGCATCGTTGCAAATATTTACCAAATGCAGATTGTATTCTCGCCTTTGTAATCCCGATAAGTCATTTACTTTGAGAACAATGCCGTTTTTGTTGAGTAATTCTTTATGCTACGTATTGTCAAGTTTCACAAAACAGGTGTGTCGGGAGTTCATTTCGCATTGCATACATGTGCAAGTAAATTATTTGAATATCTTTATGTTGAGAATATAGCAAAGTTTTAGATACAGCTCTGTTGGCAGGCAGTAGGTCATATAGCATACCATGTCTTTGTAAAACATTTTCAACACTGTCATTTCTATGAAGATTTTCATATTAATCTAAAAAGCGTTGTTTTAACATGAAAAAAATACTGTAGAACAGTTCAACTGGTGTGTTATTTTTCAAAGAGTGTATTAGAGCACAAGGTTTACAGTCAGGTGGACTTTAGATCTCAGGCATGACATAATATATACTAGATCATAATTTACTGAAGCCAATATTTGTGAGGTCTTTTGTCCTTCACCACTGATACATTAAAGGATGTGCTTTGTGACCAAACATCTCAGTAGTATGGGACAGGAATCCTGGAAAAATTGATTAAGTTAACTATACACTCATAGACTTATACAATCGGTCAATGCTATAATTGCGATAACTTGGAAAATATTTAAATTACACGACTGAAATTGTCTCGATCACCTTTGTTCCCATTTGCTTTTTATTCCTGAGGGTAATGTTCCATTAATGTAGCTTAATTAAACCATGCATGGTATACTTTATTGTTTTATTTTCAGTCTTAACAAAATATATGAAAATCATAGGTGACCTATTATAAATGTCTATGAATGTATGTGTTGAACTCGAAACAAACACTAAATGGGTCTTGAAAAGCACATTAGACAAATGCTAATGACTCTCTAAAACTTACAAGAAATAAAAATGGAAAATGTTTTCATCTCTTCTTTTTCTAGGAATTTTAATGACATTTCGGCTTTCTTGAAAAATGCACAAAATACTGATTTACTAAATTTCTGAATGGACCGTAAAAAAAAAAAGCATACTCAATTGCCCTTAAAAGTGCACATAGCCACTGCAGTTGCTAAGGTCTAGGTTTATTTTGCCACCAGTGAAGTGAATCATTATGTTATAACAAAACAAATTATTCGGGTTACTGGGATATTACACATGGTTCATTAATTTATGCGTAAAATGAAGTAATTAAATTATTGTTAAAACCAGACAGTTTGGAAGATCAGTAATTGCACGAGCATACACGCATACCAAGAGCTATTTGAGCGAAATTCTTGAAGGCTTTGACAAAATACTAATTGTTGCATTTTTGTAATTTGTCTTGAAATTGGTTAAATTCAAATGTCATAGATTTAACTTTACAAATTTCTGCCATTGTGTTGTATTTACCTAGTTATTGGAACAATACATGTTTTATGGCAAACTTCTGTTTCATTACTTCTCTATATTGTTTCACGATTCAAATTGCGACTCCAGTTTCTTTGACAAGTCAAGCATAAATCTTAATAGCCCTTTTTCTCAAGGAGAACAATCGCGAAAAAAAAATATAGATTTTATATTGAACGTAAATAGAATCAAAGTATATACCAAGTGCAAATTAGACATTACTGAGATAAGATAAAAAAAGAAAGGTTTTTGTTATGACGATTTAGTAAAGTACGTTCTCCAAAGCTTGAAATCTATTGACACATCAAATATTATAAAATTTACTTTTTATTAAGTAGATATATCATTTGTTAAAGTGTTTTGAAACTTTTAAAGAATAGTCTCTTTGTGTAGCCTTTAATTTCATATTACATTTTCAAAACATATATGGAAAAATCCTTTTAAAAGGTTTGAATTGCTTTGTGCCATATGGAAATGGTGACTGTCAGTTCTGATAGAAAGATTTAAATGGTAAACATTTCATGTATTTGTATTTAAACATCGAAGTCTTTTTCCTGGTATAAGTGGTTGAGCAAATTGTACCTTGGCAAATATCTGTCCAAAATTTTTTATGGTTTGATATGTGCCATTGAAAATGGAATTTTACTGAAAAATTTACTAAAAGTACATCAGAATTGGTATTGAAATTCATGCAAAACAGCTGTAATACAAAATGTAGCAGGACTGGTATAAACAAACTGAACTGAGGTCAGTGGTGGGTTTTGGGGTGGAGAGTAGCCTATGAATTTCTGACTTCCTTAAATTTCTTTCAGTAAAATGACAAAATGTTGATAGTATCAAAAACTCAATCAACCCGAGTAAATGCTAGTTAGTGCCAATTTTATGGGGTGTTAAATGTATAGATATTGTGCATGTTTTTATATGGACAAATTATAAATTATTGATATTGCAAACATTAAGCTGGTGAGAAAATCCATGTATAGTATGACTGAAAATGATACTGGGAAAATATTGTAGGATAACAGCTATAACTTATCACATGTAGTTGTAACACAGTAAAGTTAAGTATTCTACACAATGAAATTTTTATGTATTCTCCAACTGAAAATTGACGGAAACACCAAAGCCATATTCCTGACTGAAAGAGAAACTGTTTGTTTGCTCAGTAATAAGTTCTTACGTAAATAATTTATGTAACTTTACGTACAAGTACTATGAAGGATATTTTTGATAATTTGATTTTTTTCCTTCATTTTCAGCTGGTCCAGGGGACGAGTACACAGATTATGTGGCAACCCGGTGGTATCGAGCCCCAGAACTTCTTGTAGGTGATACGCAATATGGCCCGCCAGTAGATGTGTGGGCTGTAGGATGTGTGTTTGCTGAATTGCTAACAGGGCAAGCTTTATGGCCAGGAAAATCAGACGTTGATCAACTGTATTTAATTAAAAAGACTTTAGGTATTTGTTGCAAAAATATATCTTTGTCGTAAATTTTGTTTTTTATACAGTTATGGATTTTAAGATATTGTGATTAAGAATGGATTAATGTTTATTCAAGCATGCAAGGTAGGTAGTGTTTTTGTTTTAGACGTTATTTTTAGCTTGACTATCAGGGACCATCCTAGGTCAAAATTTTAGGGAGAAGTGACTTCTCCCTCCACAGAATTTAGGGAGAAGTTGAGGAATTTAAGGAGAAGAATCGGCATAGCATTCAGTTTCCTGCCTACATGTATATATATCCACTTTCTGTGGGTCTAGCTGTAACTTATAAACAGTAATTATTTAAGGAAATTGATTCTTGCATTATCATTTTCATGAATTTCTAAATAAAGTATTAACTTAGCTATAAAAAGGCAAATTTTTATCCAAAAATTACATGTTCGAAACTGGTAAATTTAACAGGTGCACGATCAAAACGCCGTGAAAATTTTCATTCATGTTTCGATTCTTGTGTTTTTATAATGCCCGATTTTTGCATCAACTTGTTCAGATTTATACATTTAATTTATTTATTTATTACTTTTTTCGAAAATAATATCAAACTCGTAGATAATGGCAATCTTTTTACAATATTTTGTACGGCAGTTCTGACGTCCGCGAAATCATTTTTTATCCACAGTACCCGAACAATTCATTTACAGAAATTGACCGTAATCATGGTAATTGAAATCATTTTTGAAGTAATCTTTAATAAAATGAAAGAAAAATATACATGTACAATTGTTGCATAAGATCATGCTCTCGTTAAGTGTATCGGCTTTTTACACGCCGATTGAAAAATTTCAAAATGGTGGCGACTTACAATATTATTGATTGACACTGTGGGATATTAACGCTATGATTGGCTGAAGTTTGACAGGCGAGTTGGCGGGGTTGACTGGATTTATCGATAATTTAATCTAGAATATGCATCAAGTTTTACAACTTTAAGTAAACAGATAATAACTCGCTGAAAAACTCGGCGATTTGGATTTCGCCCAGAGGCGATAACTAGGCAAAGTGGCCGACTTTAAAGCGACGATATCGCTCAAATCACCTTGTAGGATGATCCCTGGACTCAGTGTTCATTCCAGGATTTTTTTAAGTGGGGTCAAAGGGCCCCATGATGGCAAAAAATTGGGGACATTTGAAAAAAATAGGGGCCATGAAAGAAAACTGATTTACATGAAAGGAAAGGCTGTATTTTTAACACTTTTCTTACATGGAGTTCAAGGTATTATTTTCGCGGTTCGTAAAACATAATTACAAAGAGAAAAGTGGACACTTCACAGGTCGCTCAACACGACAAAAACGAAACAAGTCATAATATTTTGACCGACAGCCATGATTCATGGCATGAATGCGGATTTACTACGGAATTAATGTTTGTCGCCTGATTTTGGCTAAGCGGTTAGGCTATTGAGTGGTCTAGCGGTCTCGAACATGTCATCTTTCTTTGGAAATTTGTTCTCCATCGTCTGCTTTTTTTTAACGGTTAGAGAAAAACGTAAAATTGGATTTCTTTTTTCTCCGAATCGCGAATGTTTTTTTTTGTCCGCCATTGCATAGCAACATTGAAAGCTGTATGTTGTTAGGCGACCGGAGACTGGCTACTATTTTAACATCGACCAATGAAAATGCGCGTTACGTCATCGGAAGAGTCGTATTCGATTCACAACTTCTGGAAATCGGCTCATTGTAAACGGACTGTTTTCTGAAAAAGTGTGCGCCCAACGGGCGCTATAGGGCAAACTTTTATGCGCCAATACAGTAAAATACGCGCCTATGGCCCCATGGCGCGGCCTGGAATGAACACTGTGGACTATTCGAAGAATAGGGGAGCTATCCTACTCGCGTCGGCGTGAGCGTCACACAAATGTTAAAGTTTGCGTACCACCCCAAATATTTTCAATTGAGATATTGCTTTCATATTTTGCATACTTGTTAACCATCATGATCCCAGTCTGTAAAAAGGAGGAGGCAACTCTATCAAGCATTTTGACTGAATTATGGCCCCTTTTTGACTTAGAATATGCTTATTGTAATGTTAAAGTTTGCCTACCACCCCAAATATTTTCAAAGTCCATTGAGATATTGCTTTGATATTTTGCATTCTTGTTTACCATCAAGAATCCAGTCTGTAAAAAGGAGGAGGCAACTCTATCAAGCATTTTGACTGAATTATGGCCCCTTTTCGACTTAGAATATGCTTATTGTAATGTTAAAGTTTTACTCATAGCTTATATTATACTATCAAGCACTTAGAATAGTCGAGCGCGCTGTCCACTGACAGCTCTTGTTTTCTATTAGATATTCATAGCTATTAAACTTTATGACTTAAAAGCTTTAGTTAAAAACATACTAAGATATAACTAATCTTTTAAAAAAGAGTTAATTGAGGATTGTCACTTTGTTTTGATATATGTTACACAAAAGGTAAATTTTATGTGTAAGACAATCATGTAAATTTCATGTAATTAAGTCATTCAGGTGGCTTGCGGAATGTTTTGATTGTATGCAGGGGCTTGCATATACCTTAAACAGTGTTTGAAGGGCACCTACATTGTAGGGTTTCAGGGGTGTCAGCAATCCTGAAAATAGGATAGGGTCCCTAGGCTAGGCAGCAGGTCCTAATCTTGATTAAAGAGCAGCGCCTCTAAGGGCAACAGGGTCTAAGTGGCCAAAACTCAAAGCAATTTTGTTCATTTACTAAGGCACTAACCACTAACACTTGAATTCATACGGACTCAGACATATTTAATGTACAAACTCTGTTGATAGATATGTTTTTGGTGGTTTTTAAGATTTTCCTTGAATTTTTCAATCACTGATTGCATATGTCAGAACTTTTTCTCATGTACATCTTTGAAGAAAAAAAATATTTCCTTGTTTTCTGTAAATACTGTCAACCTATCAAAAAATGTAAAAATATCAGTCTCAGAATTGAAATTTGTGTAAATTTTATTTAAAAATGCTAGATATTTATTAGTATATATCTGTTTGCTCCTACCAGTCCCTCAGAATTATTTTCAGGATCCGTCTCATTTTGCAAGAATTGGTATATTAGTGAAAAAAATATCAGGCACCTCCAGTAAAAGGAAGGCAACAGTTTAGAAAGTCTGGATTTGTGATGCTGAAGAAACTTCATGTTTGATCATATTAGTTCTGTTCTAGTTTACTGCATAGTTTTAGCATGTTCCATATTACAAAGTTTAAGAATGAACTAAATCTCTGGTTGTTTTGCTTCAAGGCTTTAAACCCGTATTTTTAGACCATTTGCAGAAAACAAGATTGCCATTGGTCAGTTTCAAGATTGTGTGTTACAATTGACCAATCAGAAGAAGAGCTCTACAATTCAAGATTTATAACCTTAAACATAGGTTTTGTTGGCCATAAGTTTTCAATGTATAATGTTGTAACAGTCACAGGTATATTTGTATAATGTTTGCATTTTTTCCCTGTTTTAGGTGATTTATTACCCCGACATGTACAGATTTTCTCCACAAATTCTTTCTTCAAGGGTATGATTATACCTGAACCAGAAAGATTGGTAAGTATTCCTCAAACAACATGGAAATATGGTTTTTGACAAATTTATGCTTTCTTTCAATAATGAACATGAATGAGTTTAAATGGATTAGGTCATTTTTTACAAAAAACAAGATATCTCTGGCTTTTGATGAAAAGCTGGTTATATATTTAACATCTAAAAACTTAACTACTGGATTCTCATGTTTATTTAGCCTGACGGCTACAGTGCCATTGACCATTTTGACCACATAATTCTACCAGTTAAACATGACATTATGACAGTCTTACCAGTGTTTAAAGTATTTGTGTTATTATTTTCATTTCAGGAACCATTAGAAGAACGGTATGCGAATTTCTCGGATTCTGTTTTGAGCTTTTTAAAGGTAGGTTGACTTGATTGTATTACAAAGTTTTAAAGGGAGAAGTGATTGTGGTAAAAATTAATCAAAATCCTGGAGTCCATGATATTTTGACAGATTGTGTCCAGATTGCTGTCTTGGTAGTAATTCAGTCAAGTGAAAACTTGATTTATAATCAAGATAAAGATTTTAGTTTGAACAAAAGGTTGGTGTTTTTTAGTGAGGAAAGAGGTACTTCTTAAACATTAATGAACCAAATGAGATCAAAGAAACCTTTGTTCTACTATTCTAGTTATGTGTAACAGAAGAAGTGATATATATACATCTAAAAACAAAAACAAAAATGAGAAATGAAATTATTTGGGAAATATTTCACCAGACACTAGGTTTTGCTTCAGTTTATTGACATTGTAAGTTCCTGCTCTGTCACTAATAAAACAACTTTGGGATTCATTGCTTACAAATTACAAAAAAAAAAAAATTTTTACAGGATTGTCTAGCGATGAATCCTGACGATCGGTTGACGTGTGCAGAGTTGTTGATTCATCCATACATGGACCAAAATAAAGATATCTTTGAACAACCACAGAAGCGAGAGAAGAGGGTAAATAATCGGTCGCGAGTACACAACTTAAACCATCCCCAACAGGTGCGTATCAGTGTTTTCCAAAGAGCTAAAAGAAGTCCAATTTCATGCAAGTTACAGAGAAAAAAATCAAAGCAGAATACTTTAAAAATGATTTGTTTTAGATTATTTTTTCTTTTCAAAATTTACTGTTTTTGGGATTATTATTTTTTTTGCAACTTATTCATATTGTTGATAAAAAAATTTAATCTTACAGTTTGGAAGATCTTTTTTATTTGACATAAAGATGCCTGTTGACTAACATTTCTTCTAGCAAAAAATTTTAATGCGAATGTATTAAAATAAGGTTGATTAAGCTGTTTTTACATTAAAAAATTATGTATGTGCGTTATTTAATATGTATTTAAATAATTTTGAATCTGTGAATAACAAATATGTTATATTTGAGAGGTGCAGTAATAAGTAGACGATGGAAAACACTGAGTATGTTTGGTGTAACAATGATTCCAGATCACTCTTGACAGTTTCTTTACTCACACTTGATTTTATGTTCAATTTTACAAAAGATACGTTAGTTCAGTAAAGCATCAACCTAGGAACCTGTTTCCATTATTTCTCCACAATGTATTTGCTGTTGACTGAATTTACCCGGGGTTTTGGGGAGGGGCAGGAGTGGTGGTTTTGATTTCAAAAAAAAAAAAAGAAGAATTTTTGAAATTCAGTAAAACAATTTTCACATCATGTGTAGTACAGTCAAATGCCAAAATTAAGTACCAAGATACGACCTACAAATTGTGATGGTGTGATCGGAAACCCAACAAAACAGAACATATTTTTGCCTTTCTCTGTATGAAAGCAAACATCACTTTAAATTGAAATAAAGCTGTTGGATTCAAGAAATCCTTCTAAATGTATTTTGTTTTAAATAGGGTAAAATTACAACATTACAAAATTACATTACTTAATAATGATGGTTGATGCTTTACAGAGTGACAAGTTGATATTGATAAAAATGAAAAACTCTTAATTTGTTTAAATAATGTAACATGTAAAGTTATTTGTTGCTACTAATTTCGCTTTAACATTATTACCTTGAGTTATCTCCCTGTTTATATTGCTTTTTTGCTGAAAAGATATCACTGTTGAAACTAACAGATAATTTGGATACAATGAAATTAAAGGCTTGTTAGCGGATGCTGCTACTTATACAGTCAAACCTATATTATGGTAAGCAGCCAGTCAGATGTAGAAATAACAGGAAGACAGTATGTCTGCAATTTATCCTCTATTTCTTATTTGTGTGAGGAGGTTGTTACTTCTGTGTAAAGAACAAGTTTGCACTGGTACAGAATGCTGAATCATCAGTCTGTCATTCATGTCAGGACATGGTAACTCGAAGAATAAGTGAATCTGTTGGAAAACATTCATTTTAGTCAGATTGGTCTTTTCCTCGGACCAATGTATGGCATTAATGCGAAGGTCCTGTTTGCCTTGTAAATTCCTGAACATTCTAAAAGTCTTGTTCTTATTCTAAAACTGAAGTCTGTAAACCAGATGTTGAATTGACAATTTCTATTTGTGGTAGAAAGATCATTATTATGCAAAAACTTATTCAATTCAGTTTGAATTTTGGACATTTTTGTCTTCAAAACCTCTGCACACAGCCTGCTTCGTATATGCTTTAAGGTTGAGAATTAGGCCTTGAGAAACAAAAATCAAACAACACCAATTCATAGAAAGAAAGAGTTGTTTGACATGAAAATTGAACAGCATGCAAAACATGTATATTACTTTACAAAACAAGTGTCAGTATACTGATATAAACATTGAATTCCGGAAAAGGTGTGCCTAAAGGGGCCCCACTTCCGGAGGGTCAAACGCCTTTAAAAACGGCATTCATTTTCGAAGGGAGACAACTTTTTCCGAATATTTTAAGTATTCGTCGAGAAAAAGTTGTCTCCCTTTGAAAATGAATGCCATTTGTAAAGAAATAAAGATAAACAATTGCTGAAAACTGTGTTCCATCTTGTTATGTGAAATTTCACCACTCGCACGCTATTGCAAATGCATCAAAACGAATATGTGTAACAGTTCTTTGAAAATGGTGAGTTTTTAAAGGCGTTTGACTGTCCAGAAGTGGGGCCCCTTTAGGCAGTCCTTTTCTGGAATTCAATGTTTATATCTGTATACTGACACTTGTTTCGTAAAGTAATATACATGTTTTACATGCTGTTCAAATTTCGTGTTAATCAACTCTTTCTTTCTATGATTTGGTGTTGTTTCATTTTTGTTTCTCAAGGCCTAATTCTCAACCTTAAACGGTACAAAGGTGTTAATAATAGTTGGTTTTAAAAAAGAAGACTACGCTAACTTGAAAACTACTGTGACAGGATATAGACATACTTGAAACAAAAAAACAGGGATACTTTTTTCAAAAATAAACATTAAAAGAATGGGAAAACATTAAAAAAAAACACATTAAAAAAAAAAAACAAGGAAAAATTGGAAGAGCAGAGGAAACTGTCAAGAAGTCAGCATTTTCATATTGGCTTGCAGCACCCGTTTTTTTGTCAGTGCACCTGATTAATTTCCTGTGTGAATCTGTACAGACAAATGTCTGAATATCTTCCATCTTAACTTGAAAACAGACTACCATTTCTCCAAATATTTATCCCATGTGTGCAGGTTCAGAATTTGTTTTTTCCTCAAGTTACCTTGGTGAACTTTTTTCGACAACGAGAGCTAGAATTACACATGACAAAACATGGGTAGATCAGTGAAGAACACATTCACCTTTTTTAGCTCACATGTCACAAAGTGACAGTGTGAGCTTTTGTGATCTCGCAGCGTCCGTTGTCCGTCCGTCCGTCCGTGCGTAAACTTTTGCTTGTGACCTCTCTAGAGGTCACATTTTTCATGGGATCTTTATGAAAGTTGGTCAGAATGTTCATCTTGATGATATCTAGGTCAAGTTCGAAACTGGGTCACATGCGGTCAAAAACTAGGTCAGTAGATCTAAAAATAGAAAAACCTTGTGACCGCTCTAGAGGCCATATTTTTCAAAAGATCTTCATGAAAATTGGTCAGAATGTTCATCTTGATGATATCTAGGTCAAGTTCGAAACTGGGTCACGTGCGGTCAAAAACTAGGTCAGTAGGTCTAAAAATAGAAAAACCTTGTGACCGCTCTAGAGGCCATATTTTTCAAAAGATCTTCATGAAAATTGGTCAGAATGTTCATCTTGATGATATCTAGGTCAAGTTCGAAACTGGGTCACGTGCCTTCAAAAACTAGGTCAGTAGGTCAAATAATAGAAAAACCTTGTAACCTCTCTAGAGGCCATATTTTTCAGGGATCTGTATGAAAGTTGGTCTGAATGTTCATCTTGATGATATCTAGGTCAGGTTCGAAACTGGGTCAGCTGCGGTCAAAAACTAGGTCATTAGGTCTAAAAATAGAAAAACCTTGTGACCTCTCTAGAGGTCATACTTTTGAATGGATCTTCATGAAAATTGGTCAGAATGTTCACCTTGATGATATCTAGGTCAAGTTTGAAACTGGGTCACGTGCCATCAATAACTAGGTCAGTAGGTCAAATAATAAAAAAACATTGTGACCTCTCTAGAAGCCATATTTTTCATGGGAACTATATGAAGGTTGGTCTGAATGTTCATCTTGATGATATCTAGGCCAAGTTCGAAACTGGGTCAACTGTGGTTAAAAACTAGGTCAGTAGGTCTAAAAATAGAAAAACCTTGTGACCTCTCTAGAGGCCATATTTTTCACAAGATCTTCATGAAAACTGGTCAGAATGTTCACGTTGATGATATCTAGTTCAAGTTTGAAACTGGGTCATGTGCCTTCAAAAACTAGGTCAGTAGGTCAAATAATAGAAAAACCTTGTGACCTCTCTAGAGGCCATATTTTTCATGGGATCTGTATGAAAATTGGTCTGAATGTTCATCTTGATGATATCTAGAATGATTTCGAAACTGGGTCAGCTTCGATCAAAAACTAGGTCATTAGGTCTAAAAATAGAAAAAGCTTGTGACCTCTCTAGAGGCCATACTTTTGAATGGATCTTCATGAAAATTGGTCAGAATGTTCGTCTTGATGATATCTAGGTCAAATTTGAAACTGGGTCACGTGCCGTCAATAACTAGGTCAGTAGGTCAAATAATGAAAAAGCCTTGTGACCTCTCTAGAGGCCATATTTTTCATGGGATCTGTATGAAAGTTGGTCTGAATGTTCATCTTGATGATATCTAGGTCAGGTTCAAAACTGGGTCACATGAGCTCAAAAACTAGGTCACTATGTCAAATAATAGAAAAAAAATGACGTCATACTCAGTTCAAAACTGGGTCATGTTGGGACAGGTGAGCGACTCAGGACCATCATGGTCCTCTTGTTATGAAAACTGTTTGGTCAGGCAAAAACATAATACCGGTACTTTGATGAGAAAAGATCTTTACAGTTTGTGGTCCTTGTATACATGTACGTTAAGTGGGCCTTACTTCCATTATCCTTGTACTTGAGATAAACATTAGCTTGATTGCATATAGTGAGCCATGATTGACAGGTGTGAAAGTATTGGCCTCTGCTGCCAAGTGGTTAAGGTCGCTGACTTCAAAACTTTTGCCTCATACCTTTGTTGGCATGAGTTCGCTTTGGGTCACTATTCAGCTGGCTTGCCAAAAGGTTTTTGATTCTAACCAGGTCCGTGCCTGTGGCTGAAACAATGCCTGGATTGGCAACTTGGAGATCTTTTTCTAAAAAAAGTGGCCATATGACCTGGATTGGGGCAATGCGGCTTTAAACCTGACAAAAAGCAAAGGTAGCTGGCAAAATAATTTTCTTTGTTGAATAACATTCTAGCTCTCTAATGCGGAATAAAAAAAAATGAATTTATATATCCTTTGACATTATGCTTAAATATATCATCCTAAGAAAAAAAGAACTTACAGAATATATATTGTAAACATATAATGTGTACTGCTTTGGTTTTAATCACTACGCTTTTTTTCCTTGTAAAGTCATAGTACTCTGTGAACCATTCATCTCTGTGGCTCAGGGATCTATCTTTTAATCATTCCATACAAAAATCTTCCATCATTCCATATACCTGTGTGATTTTGAAGCATATGCATATTAAATTCCTTGCTTAAAAGCTTCTCTGTTGAGTGCATCGAAATAATTACTTCCTTGGTTTTTTTGCTTAAATAATAGATAGCAGATTTACAGATATCTTTTTTTAATAATTTACGTCCATTTCGTACCAGTCACGACTTTTAATCAGTATAAAAGCTTCGTAAAACCTAACCTGCTTTATGTGTATTTTAGTTATCAAATATTAATAATAATCCTTAAAATGTTAGTATTTTGTTAACATATTTTATGTTGTTTGCGGTGTGAACATTCCTGTATAAATGTCGGACAACAGATGTCTTTCTTTCAGCCGTACAACCATCAGTTCCCGCAGCTGGGTTTGAAGAACACGTCTACCTCACCAGTGCCGCAGCATAAAGGGAATATATACTCGAAGAAAACCAACCCAACTAAACCACCATTCGACCATCTACCGAACATCTGACTTTTCGGTCAAGGGGTTCTGCGTCATGATGGAAACTGAGAAAATCCACCCTGATTTGGAATCCTGGAGGCCATATTCATAAAGACATTTGGGAGCAATTGAGCTTTTATTAGTGTGCCCTGTGTTACATATTCAAACATTATGACGCATATTTTCTGTAGTTTATAGTTCATCTTGTCTTTCATATTCTTGATCTGTGTCTATAGATGCTTGTTCAGAAGTCATCTTAGTCAAGCAGGTGATTGATTAAAATAATCCCTTGAATGACACAGATGAATTATGAATGAGAGATATGACACTGCCCCTAGAATCTGAACAGATTTCTAGAAGATGCGACATAGTTCTTTATATTCAGTAGCCTGTATTCTAAAAGGTGCTATCATTATGTATTTTTATTTCATATTGATTAAAAACCAGAAATACCACCTCAGGTTTACTGATGTGAAGAACATTGCACTATTTTGAAGGACAAGAAGCGTATATAGATCTGAGACAGGTACAAAACCTTGTTACCAAGTGCCAATAGATCCTAGTCATAAGTCAGTGGTTAATGATCTTGTGATTGTACCTGTTCTCAAACTTGCTATAGAGGTTGCTAGAGAAAACTTTAGAAGCAGCTTGAAACAATAACGTCTTTTCACATTTAAGTATAGATAAAAGTTATGTCTCCATTTCTTTGAAACAATGATGTAATCAGATTTTTGCTAATTAGCTATGTTTACACTTCGAGGGGTGAATGCGAAAAAGTTCTAAGTGCTTCTTTATTTATATGCACTTAGAACTCTTTCGCATTCACCCCTCGACTTGTTCTCTTACAAAACTGTTTGACAAAAAGCAAATAATGAATTTTTGCATGGGAAAAGAAATGTTATTTCATTAATGTAATATGAAGACATGGAAAAGACATACAAAAGCTGAGCATTGCAAAGCAAACGTTTATCTGTGAAATGTTATATGCCTTGAAGTTTTCTCTTGCCCTAAACAGAAAATATGTGTCACTTTTCATGCTCACATTTAGTGATTGTTTTATGCTTAAAGAATTTCAGCTAGAAATAGCACATTAATGAAGTGTAACATGGTAATTCTTTAACCATGAAATACCGAATGTGTAACACAATATAGAATATAAACTCTTCCCTTGTTGCACTTGATTTTTCCATGTGTGTGATATGAATTCCCAGTTACAGTACCTTTCAAAAGTATCTTTATGCAAAAGACATCCTATCGTAGGAAATTAGAAAAAAAGTCAATTAGCACATTTTGAAATATGCTTAAGAAATAATGTATAGAAAAAACGTGTTTTAACATTAATAATACACGAAAAGTAGTTATACGTCCGCAGAATAATTTCACGAGGGTGTAGCCCAAGTGAATTATTCTGCCAACGTATAGCTGATTTTGAGTGTATTTATTTAAGTAAAACACAATTTTTCTATACATTATTTTGATTCTTATATGCCTTTTATTGAAAACAGTAGTAAAAATATAGTAACGCTCTTTCTTGGTCCCAACAAAGACATATATGTCATCCCACGTTCACGTGACGTCATTTAAGTGTAAGCGTGTTTCAAAAAAAAACAAGCATATAAGAATGATTGTTAAAAACATTTTCATTTCAGTATTGGTATGTTATATATTCAATATATATATATTCAAATTATAAGTTTATTTTGAAATTCTGTCTTGATTAATACAATTTTTATTAGTTTTACAAAGAAAATGCTGAAAAATCAAGAGTAGGGAAATTTTTGAAAGATAGTGTATGAGAAATTAAAGGACTGGAAATGAGTGTATGGTCAAAACTTGAATGAATGTATTTATAACTCGCTTGATGATTTTTGTAGAGTCTTTAGATAAAAAAAAATGTATTTTTCCTTCATTAGCAGTTTAGAGCATAGATTTAGCTGTTTTCACTATAAGTTTATGTATTATTTTGTATCTTCAGTTAGTTCTTAAAATATTAGCTTAAAGAATTAAAATGTCGCTATAGAGAAATTAGTCTCAGAAATTATTTTAATTAATTATTGATAACAGTAGTTGTAATATTGAAAAAAGATCTGTTATTTGAGCAGTGCCATGTGAAAACCAACATAGTGGGTTTGCGACCAGAGTTGGATCCAGACCAGCCTGCGCATCCGCGCAGTCTGGTCAGGATTCATGCTGTTCGCTTTCAAAGCCTAATGGAATTAGAGAAACTAATAGCGAACAGCATGGATCCTGACCAGACTGCGCTGATGCGCAGGCTGGTCTGGATCCATGCTGGTCGCAAACCCACTATGTTGGTTTTCTCATGGCGTGGCTCATTTATTGATTTATTTTGCTTTAATTGTTATGTGTTCATTTCAGTTTTAAGGATGTAAATTTATATTTAAAAAAACTGTTAAAAGTGGAAAAAATTATTGTATTTGTGAAATATTTTTTAAACATTTGATGAATAATTTGAACACCTTTTGCAATGAAATATTACATAAAGACAAATGAAGTATAGATCCCAGGAACAGTCCTTTAATGATATTCAAACTAAGATTCAAGCATACTGGTGTAATAGGTTTTGTACAACCCGAGTATTTATGGTATTTTTTCTTGTGTGGCACCCTGCTTTTCTCCCTTACTTGCATCACCCACTTTCTTGCTGCACCCTTTCCACTTGACATGAATAAACTTGTAGTTTTAAATGATAAAATTAATGCAACAGTTAATATTACTGGCTAAAACTTCAAAATGTTAAACTTCCTTTGCTTCTAAATTTACGAGGTTTAAAAAGCAAGAATCATTTGATAATATGAAGGAAATAATAAAAATTGCCAGTTCGCTTTTGAAAAACTGATAACAAGACACGTATTGATTTACTTTGTGTTCCTTTTTTTGTTTTTAATTGGAATGCAGAACATGCGCTGAAATATTTTCATAAACGGAAATGAAAAATGAATACTTGTCCAGCTGAATATTCAAAAACCTGCAACGTTAATCATGTCATTTTTTTCATACCCCACCCATCTTGTTAACAAGTTGCACTTTTATGTTTGGTTTCTCTACTAACAACAACCTGTTTGCTCCCAAATTGACTATGGCCACATAAGGATCTAGGGTTCAGTAGCCAATGAACTCTCTCAGGAAAATCAGCTTGGTTACCATGGTAACCAATAGCGCATTAGCTAAAATTGCCCATTTTTTGAAAAAAAAAAAAGTCTTCATTTATCAACTGTGAAAGAGTTGACCCCTCATTGTAGAGGGAAGTGACATAGAATAGTACCACTGTAACAGTGAGCACTGTTTCAAAGTATGGTTTAAAAGAGAGGTGTATCATCAAACAGTTCATTCTGTTGTTGTATAAAATCATTTGCAGAACTATTTTTGCTTTGATTTGTAAATTATGTATATCAAAATTTGAATTTTTAAACAGATACATGTATATTTCCCTTTTTTCTGACATTCAGTATACATGTGTTTGTTGTAAATAGCTTTCATTCAGTATCATGCGAAAATCAGAACTTTTCACCGATAAATTATGATGAATCAGAAATTTGTCGGAATATCAGTTATCTCTTGAGCTGAATTCTAAACGGAATTTCAGGAAATGTTTTACCGAGACAGGAGATGGCCTGAGCTTTTTATCTGTTTATTTTTCTACTTTATCCTCAGGTATAATGGACTAAAAACTTGAAAATGCTACTTGTTAAAAACTGAGGTTTCAATAACGAAATATTTGAGATATACAGATGGATAAGTTGTATAAAAATCTCTGTCCGTAACTTGGAACTGAAGTTCATTTCATGATGATAAAGTAAATTTTTCAAATACAACCAAATTAGTATAACTTAATTTAAAGGTCAAAGGTCATAACATATTCGTTTGGCAGTATGGGTGTAAAGGCATTTGCCTGAAAGATCTTTTTGAAGAATTTTTCTAAGATTTTTGTACTTTCATTATATATAACCTAGCGTAACATATCATTAATTTGAAGTGGACTCCTTATTGTGATGGTTTAGGAAGACTGATTAACTATGGGTATAGTTTAAAGGTTAATATTGTTAGTTTATAACCCCCTTGTTATTCTTACATTCATCAATTTTTGTTTTGTAAATATGCACCAAACCCTATTGATGTAGAACATTTCTGATTGTACCATAGTTAAACAACATTCTATTAACACCATGTAAATGTGTTTATTAGAATAAATGGACTCTTATCATTGTAAGTTTAGAGAAATAAATTGTAAGAATGAACATGTTCATATTCTATGAAGGGGCTGGTTCAGATATATTTGTTTCTCTCTTTTGTTTTGTTCGAGCCTTGAAAATCATATTAGCAGTTTGATATTGGGGAGGATGTATCGTAGTTTGTACGACATTCTATTAACACTATGTAAATGTGTTTATTAGGATAAATGGACTCGTATTATCATTGAAAATCATATTAGCAGTTCGATATTGGGGAGGATGGGAAATGTTGATTATTAAACAGAAAAAATAATTAGTGCAAATGTTTAGGTAGGTGCAGAGGATTCAGTAAACAGTTTTCCAAATGTATTGATCATTCATTCAAATGAGGAAAAGCCATTAAAACAGAATGGAATAATTTCTCTCCTTTGGATTTCATGTTATTTGAAAGTGCTTTCAAAGAATCAAAATAAATATTTAAACAGTCCTGTAAATAATGGTAAAAAATTTAAAATGTGTGTGTATGGCATGGGTAAAAGATTGTGTTGTCATTTTGGTGGATAAATCAGTAGAATGTATGTCATTTGAGCTGCGCCATGAGAAAACCAACATAGTGCATTTGCGACCAGCATGGATCCAGACCAGCCTGCGCATCTGCACAGGCTGCTCAGGATCCATGCTGTTCGCTTTCAATGACTTTTGTAATTAGAGAAACTGTTAGCAAATAGCATGGATCCTAACCAGACTGCGTGGATGCGCAGGCTGGTCTGGATCCATGCTGGTCGCAAAGGCACTATGTTGGTTTTCTCATGGTGTGGCTCATTTCACTATTTGTTTAATGATTTAATTTGTTGTCATTGTCATAGCTTAATGTGGAGCCAGTAGGACTTGCACATATTGTGTAAAATAATCTAGCAGTGTCAAGCGAAAAAGGTACCTTTTGCTAAAATTTCCATATGTTGATACTTTAACTGGACTCCCTTTATTTTACACCTTTTATTGTGTAAACACAACAATGAAAAAAAAAGAAATTGTCATATTAATAGAGTTTTGATAAGTTATTTTATTTTTGAAAAATGAACTGTTAAAAGTGCTGTTAGGTATAAACTTACTGACTCGCATATATTCTTAGATCAGCGCCGTACAATATAAATTTAGGTATGAAATGAAAATTGATGTACTGTCATTGAATTACAAACAAGATAAACATTCTGTATTTGTATAAACACCAATATATTTCCCATTTAAATTTCTTTTTGTTATTTATGTAAATTACAATTTTTATAAAACTGTGTGTACAGGCATGTGAAAAAAAATTCACTCTTTAAGTAATAATTATGAATGTATATTTATCAATATCAGTGCTGTAAAAATGTTTTATCTCGAGGTACTTTTTCCCTTGATCATGTTCTTTTTTGTCGGAAATGTCTAATTTAAACAGATTATCAGCTTTGCTATATGTGTAGAACTGTAGAGATTATTTTTACTCTAAAGCTAATCTGCCAGTAGTAGAAAGGTATTTATTTCTTAGGCCTTCACAAAAATACTGCTATTCTTTTTGTACTGGTTATTTTTCTGTATTTTAGAACATGGTAACATTTACACCCTATATTATTGAAGCCTTGCAAATGTTTGAATTAGAAATATGTTGTGCAACATTTGCAGAAATTACAAGCCGATACAGAAGTGACTGTAACCATTTATAACTCGGGATAGTGTTCTTAACTTACAGAAATTTCAAGGGGCATGCAACCAGATTTGTAGCTATTTTTTTTTTCATAATTTTGACTGTGTGAATTCGTAACTTTCAATAAAAAAAATAGAAAAATTTAGGGAGAATTAAGTTGAAAACTTTAATAGCATCTTTATATTTGTTCTAAATACCTGACTGAAATTGTGAAATATGTGACAAGAAATTTTGTTGAAAAATATCCATGTATTTTTTTTTTTTTTTTAGATACTTCTGCTTATCACATCTGTTAGTATATTATAATCAATAAAAGATGGCAGTATTTTTTGCCTGTATGTTGTTATGCCATTAATTTAAAGAAAGACAACCATGAAAAAATCATGAGCAATTTTTTTTTATCAGATTTTTTTTGTTGTAATTTTACTATTTGTGACAATGCCAAGTGAAACTTTTCCAGTTATTTTATACCAGCTTTATTAGATAGATGCCTAGTAGTATTTTAAGGTACCCGACATCTTGTGTAGTAAAAATAGAATCTGCTCTTCTTTTGTATGAGGACACTGCACCTTTATGTGCGAAATTCGGTAAATGTCAGAAAATATTCAAAAAATCCATTTTAGATTAGATAAAGTGTGCAAAATTTTGCATTTTTGCTCGTGAAATTGAAATAGGGGAAATTCTTTGAGGTAAATATAAAATCCATACTGTCTAAAATAAATGCAGCCATTATTTATATTCTTAGATTATAAGTGCAAGATTTTTGCATTTTTGCATTCTTCTGCATACACTGATAGATACAAACAAATCATTGTTTCATTTTCATATACATGAACATTACAGCAATTTTTTTTTTGTTTATATTTGCCTTTTTCATTTACACATGCAAGTCTCATACATTCCGTCCACTGGAGTTAAGTTTTTTTATTTTGAGAAATAGTATCTTTTATTTTCGAAAATCCAAATTTTAATCTGTGATACATGTGTTTTAATGAATTATTTACATACTGCCATGTTTAGAATTGAGTTATTACATTTTTTTTATGACAAAGCAGAATATTGCTGTTGTTACAAAACAATTTAAAAAAAAAAACAGATTTTTTGCACCAATCTGACTTGGACTTCTTTCCTGTTGTGCTGGACATAAATTTGATTGTAACTCTGATTGTGAACAAAAATTAAAATGATTGCACAGATGGAACATCGTTTTTGGTAAACAAATCATACCATTCTGTGTAACTTAACCACAGCAGTATTTTGCTTTGACAGACTCTCAAAGCTAGGGATCTCCCTGGTTAAAATTTATACATATATTTTCATTTGAATTAATGATTTACTTATTCAGAATGCTTTGTGTTATTTACATACACAAACCTACAAATTTGTGTTTGAATATTTCAGTCTTTATTCCCTTTAATTATTTGTGATACAGGTTCGTGGGCAGTCTTATAGTTTTTCATGACAACAACTATTTTTCTGCCATTAAAACAGGATATGTCTTTTTGTTTGTAGGTTATTTTTATCCTGTTGTCTTTATAAAGGTATTTATGTTTCCACACTGATGACAAGGAAAAGGTCTGTATTGTCATGTACAGTCATGATACATAATACACATTTCCCGATTCAGCTACAAGTAATTGACCGCTTATAGGCTTTTTCTTAGAGTTGTGGTTCCTTACTCTCGATATGTCATAAAAATGTAAGGGTGACAACTCTGTATGACCGGTTGTATATGTTTACTGTGAATAAAGACTGAAAATGGTTCATTGTTCATTTCTTTGCACATATTTATACGGTTGTATTGCTATCATGCATTATTATTGCCAAAGGTAGTTTATTTAGACATTGCATACCATGGTAAATTGTGTATATTGTAACACATTATTGATTCAAAATGGAATTTGTTATTTGTAATGGTCAATTAGAAATAAATGTTAGTATATGGGGATAACGCTTTCTTATATTTTCAGTCCAAAGTTTTGTTAGACACAGTACCCAGATCTTGAATTTTGTCAGAGGAGGCCCAAAAGGAATAAAATCGGTCCTGATAATAGAACAGACGTTGGTTTATAGAACGACAAAACGGTTGAAAGATTGAAAGAATTTTCTTTCATAACTTCGCAGTAACTATAATGATGTTACCTATACAAACCAGGCTTTATTACATATAGCATGGTTCTGTGTTAAGGAAATAATTATCATTACTCGTTTCTAGACATTAGCATCAAAGTAAATGGTGACGGCCATAATTGCTTAGACATTTCTTCAGTCTTTCAACTGTGGTAATATTGTCCTACAGCTCGGTGATGATATGTTTTTTGGCTTTCATTGCTGGTACCTATTCACAGTTAACACCCCTACTTAAAGATGAATTAAAAAAGGAAGTTACTGGTTTATGAGAGCAATTAAATGGTCTTTTGATTCAGACACTTAATGATAACCTGGTGGTCTAAGTGAGCTATTGTTGTCATACTGTGTCGTTGACAAATTGTAAGTCGTCCGTCGTCGTTAACAATCTCGTTAAATAGCTTCTATTGGATTTATATATGATCAGAACGTATGTCTTCATAAAGTCTAGATGAAGTTCAAAACTGGGTTATCTGAGGTAAAACAAATCTAGGTCTGTCAAATCATAAAGTTACTACAGGGGCCATAACTTCCACTTGATTTATACGGAACCCGGTCAGAAGGTTTGTCCGTCGTATTTTTTACTTGGAGCTAACTCGATAACCCTTCAAACCTGGCATTTAGGTAGATGGCGATTAGACAATATGTGCACTGTGCATGAACCAGGTCTCTAGGTCAAAAGTCAATGTCTCAAATGGAGATGAAAGGTCTAATTTGACCCTCGTGTTTCTTGTCCGGAGTATAATTTAATAATTATTCAAAGTATTGACTTTAAACTTGGCATAAAGGTTGATGACGATGTGCACAGCGCATGAAGCAGGGCCGTAGGTCGAAGGTCAAGGTCACAAACGGAGCCTCAAAAATCAAATTTGTCCTTATTTCTTGTTATGAGCATAACATAAACTATTCAAGGTAATGACTAGTATAAGACGACGATGAGACGATGTGCTTATCGTATGAACCAGGCCTGTATGACAAAGGTCAAGGTCACAGCAAGGTCAGATGTGTCTGTCATATTTTGTGTCTAGGGCATAATAACCATTCATGGTATTGACTTTAGACTTAGCATATATGTTAATGGTGATGAGACAAAGTGCACAGCGCATGATCTTAGTCGGCAAGTTAAAAGTCAAGGTCATAAATTGAGTTCGAATCTGTTCTTTGTATTTTGTGTCCGGAGCAAAACTTCAATACTATTCAAGGAATTGATTTTGAATATAGATGGGTGTTGATGGGTTTATTTGAGGAATGCAACAATCCGCATTTCTCTCCCGACACCCATCTGGTCCCCCACATTATCCCCCCCCCCCCCCCCCCCCCCCCCCCCCCCCATAAAATCCCTTTTATATTCTTGTACCTTAGCATTTGAGCGCATGAACCAGGTCGTTTGGTCAAGGGTCAAGGTTACAGCAAAATGGAAGGTGTCCATCATATTTTCTGTCCAGAGCATAACTGAAGAACCAGTCAAGGTATTGACTTCAAACCTGGCATAAATGTTGGTGGCAATGAGATGATGAGCACATGAACTTGGTTGGTAAGTCAAAGTTCAAGGTCCACCACCACCCACCCACCTTCATATCACATCTCCACTCCAACACACACACGCACTCAAAAAAAATCTTCAAATTTTACTTCCAGTTTCTTTGATCTAGAAGTTCGGGCGTATATTGCCTCCTCTTACTACTAAACTAATTCAACAAGACAGCACCTCTAACTTTAGTTCACAAGGTTACTACACAGATATATTTTCATTGCAACTTTACAATGGACTTGGTATAATTGTATTTTAATACTGCGCAGTTCGCGCCACCACTCGTGAAATTATTGCATCTGATGTTCACTTGTTTTGTTGGATTGAAAATACCCAACCCAATACCTGAGACCCCAGCAAAGATATCGGAGAACTGTTTTGCTCGCAACCGGTTTCTTATGCAAAACTTTAGTGACGCGGGCGCCAATGCCGACACCAACACCGACTTAAGTAATTTCTATGTTTTCAATAGTTTTTTTTCTGGCTCGCCAGTTACTTGCATATACTTATTTTGTGAATTGTCGCATATGCAAATAGTCTGTATGCAAAACAATTTTTACTTTACAAAGACCAGCGATAGAAGTTTGCAAATTGGGTGCATATAAATACACAAGGGAAGATCCAGTGGGTGGGGGCGCAGTCCCCCTTCCTCAAATCTGGCGAACATACACTTTTATTAGCCTAAAATTGAGATATCAGTCATTTTAGTCAAAGTGTTTTAATCTCTTAGCTCGCAAAACATTAAATCGATAGTATTTATACTTACTGAAGTTGTTGGAGCTGACATAGTCAGACCACTTGGTCAAATTGCTTTTTCTTTTAAAAATACAAATTTAAAAGGTGACATTGTCCCAAATATTCATGCTCAAATATGTCAAATATAAGTCAGATTACACCATTTAAGGTATACTTGCCACTTTCTTTCCGAGGAGTAATACCCCGACCCCTCTAGAGACTCCACCCTTAAACCCAATCCTGGACCTGCCTTTGGTACATGCCGACGATGGAACTCATGTCCTAAAGATCTGATATACTGCCGTGCCATATCGTCCGGTATGTTGCAGGAAGTGTATTGCCGATGGTTGTCCCAAGCAGTTTGAATCGTAAAAAGGCATTTTGCATAATAGATGTAAACCTGCACTAAAGCAGTGCAACCGGATTATCTATCCGGATACAAAGTGTATTATGTCTCCCACACCACTGTGGTGGGAGACATACTGATTTACTCCTGTCTGTGTGTCAGGCTGTATGTCTGTCACAAATCATGTCCCCGCTATAAGTCGAACATTTCTCATCCGATCTTCAACAAACATGAACAAAATGTGTTTTTCAATAAGTTCTAGGCCAAGTTCGATAACTAGCCAAGTCGGCACAGGCACTTCGGAATTATGGCCCTTGAATTACCGAAAATACTGATGCCAGTGATGCAGGTCTTGGTGCATGGCTGGCTCAGATACATAATGGAGAAGAAATGCCAATCTAGATGATTAGGCAGTTGGGGGAGACATGCGCTTTTCTCAAAAGCAGCTCTAGTTTTAAACATCTTGCTCAGGATAACATGCATGTTACTTGTTTCAAATACATATATGTGCAGTGTGGGGTTTCAGCAAAGTGTTTGAGAAGACTTCGGTACAAATTTCATTGCAGAATGACGAGCGGCTATCACCACTACTCACGAACCATATACACATGACATACTGGCTATGATTATTTGCCAGTACGTCCTGATAAAATTAAGCTCGAAAACAAGTTTGAAAAGTTGCTTGTTTGTTTTAGTTTTTTTCAGGGGATTTAACACAAATTTATGTTGCGCAATCTATGAGCTTTCATAAACAACCTAGACAGCTTCCTTACATTTATAAAAGAATTCAACATCCCAACCGGAATTATGATCCAAGAGCGTTGTAGGGCAAGAGAGTCGGTATCTGCGACATTTGAAAACAGTCATTTTACGTGTAGTGTACAGCTATTGCTTTATCCATTTCACGATGCTTAAAAAATTGACAACCTAAATTATGATGGCATATTTCTGCCACGTACGGAAACGTTTATGGGCCTCGCAATGTCGCGTTAGATAACGCAAATATCGACATATTTTCGCGAGAAATCAACATATTATCACAACAAGTCGATATATTTTATGGACTAATTGCATTCATTTTTTCAATGTTTAATAATTTTTTTCGAGATCCGCGTAAGCTATAAAGTATCTCGACATAGTATGACGATATAAAACGCCCCTTTCTTGATTTACTAGCCTGTAAACCCAAATTTCATATTTCTAAAGAGAGCAATTACTATGTAGGGATAACGCATGTTTTTCGTGTTATAACCTTTGCAGAATCCCTAAGGATTGTTTGGTGCCCGAGCCTGTAGGGCGAGGGTACCAACGTATCCCGAGGGATTCTGAAGATGTTATAACACAAAATGAAAATGCGCTAATGCTATTCTAGCATAAAACGCGGAAAAAACCTAATAAATGAATACATTCTACCTCAACGTCATTAAGGAGGTAGGTTACCTTGTTACAAGGGTAAATTCAAATTAGTTGAACCGCAGCATCTTTTTGTATTTTGTGTAATATGAAGTTTTAACTGCTAAAATCTCAGTTTCGTTTGTCTCTGTCCCTTCAAGTTCAATTTTTATCCAGGTTTTAAGAACATGACCCTCCAAAGGTATTTCATATTGAAAGAAGAAGGAAAATACGGATATTTAACACTTTTCAGTGTATTTTAGTTTCATTTATATCCGTAGATATCAGCATAATCGCTAATTTTACTAGTATGCGCGTTAGCTTTCTAATATAAGCTTAAAATGTATATGTCGCGGGGCTCGTGTTTCCATGGTAACGCATTTTCTCTCATTTTTAAACAACTATGTATAAAAATAGGGGTTTTCGACGGCTTCAGTGCCATTCTGTTAATGACCAACATGGAATATTTGGGTAATATTATCAGCAAAATACCAAGCACTATACATGGTACCCTATTTTTCTTAAAGTTTAAAGTAACCATGGCAACTGAGATGTTTAAAATGGCTCATATCTTGCTTTTTGTCGTAATTTTCTATAAAATAATATTGAATAAGATTATCTTTCTAGTTGATGTAGCTTTAAAACATATTATTTCTAACGTAAGTTATATTTTCGTGTTATCTGCATTTATTCAAACAAATTTCTAAGCTTAGAATACTTACAGCAGTACCCCTCGTCTGGCATTTTTCATGAAAAAATCGTTCAGCATGCTACTATTATTCTCATGGATATTGTTGAAATGAAAATAAAAAGCTGAAGCTGTGTTTCTTAAATAGACTAGTGTCAACGCTTTTGAATTTTACATTTAGATACATAGGTCACGGGCTTCGTTTCCATGGTAACATCAATTCAATTCAAGAAACCACAATTTTCTACTGATATTTGAACAATTTTAGATCTTAGTTTTAGTATATAAGTAACAAATTATCAACGGAACCTGAAAAATAGGTATTACAAATCAAACTGCTAGATTTTTTATTTGAAAATGGCCGTAACAAGTAACCTCTCACCGAACTATATTCCAAATAACATTGGTTACCATCATCCATTTTCTTACATTCCGCATAACATTTCAGTATAACTACATAAAAGAAGCAAACTATTGATTATTATTCAGAGCAAAAGACTCATAAAAAATATTTCAGCAAATAATGGTTATTTGAAAATAGTTTGAATAAAGAAAATGCACAGAATTACGTACTTTCAAGATAAAAGCTATAAATTTTGCGCGGTAACTGACACGTAACGTCATGACGTCAATGACGTCATTTTAAGGCATCATTGTTTTGAAGCGTTTCTGCGGCAATTTATTCATTATTTCTGCATTATTAAACAACAAAGCGTCAGATCGAAGACAGGTCTATGATTTGTTTTAGGAATAATGAATATACAAACATATTTAGTTTGTCGTAAACGTCGTCGTAAATCGTCACGTTAGCTTCCGGTTGGACATGCGCACATACAAATATGAAGGTAACCTACCTCCTTAAATTTCCATGAAATGCGCGGGAATATCTGAGTTGTTTTTTCACGTTGACGTCATTCCCATTTGAATTATTCGTTTGGAGCCGTAATACGTTTACGCTTTGCCACGGAACGCGCATATATAAAAAGGTGTGATAACAGCACGTGAGCGGGAAAATCTCTCTGTTAACACACGTCTTCTCTCTTGTTAATACACCCCCAAAAAGTGACAAGAACAGCAGTTTTATGCTAGAATATATTACGAGAACTCACTTTAGTAAATCAAGAAAGGGGCGTTTTATATCGTCATACTATGTCGAGATATCTTTATAGATTACGCGGATCTCGAGAAATATTATTAAACATTGAAAAAATGAATGCAATAAGTCAATAAAAAATATCGATTTGTTGTGATGATATGTTGATTTCTCGCGAAAATATGTCGATATTTGCGTTATCTAACGCGACATTGCGAGGCCCATAAACGTTTCCGTAGCCATGAGATAGCTAGGTAGCTATCGCGATACTTAAAAAGTTATCTTGATAAAGCGAAGTTTTCTGAAAAGATTATCTCAATAGTCGAAAGTTTCCTGGAAATATTAAATCGCGATAATTTACATTAGTATCTCGACATATTTTGCGTAAGTGCCCACAATTGCCATTTAGGCCTATTAGCAAGAAAGCTATCTCGATAATTTCAGCAATTATCTTAATATTTCGATTTTTCTGAAAACTTTATCTCAATAGCCTAAAGTTTCCTGGAAATAAAAAGCATAGGCCAGGAATATTGAATATATTCTAAAATACGCACAAATGTGTTTCACTTTGCTACGGAAACGTTTATGGGCCTCGCAATGTCGCTTTAGATAACGCAAATATCGACATATTTTCGCGAGAAATCAACATATTATCACAACAAGTCGATATATTTTATTGACATATTGCATTCATTTTTCCAATGTTTAACCATTTTTTCTCGTGATCCGCGTAAGCTATAAAGATATTTCGACATATTATGACGATATGAAACGACCCTTTCTTGATTTACTTAATTGAGTTCTCGTAATATATAGTAATTGCTCTCTTTTGAAATATGAAATTTTGGTTTACAGGCCCGTACCAAGTATTTTCATATTGGGTGGACATTCCAACACCATGCTAGTAAGACAAATCAACTAGCTGGAAGTTTAATCAGTAGAATAAACGCAATTTTGGAAATTATTTCGGGAATTGTTGCACTGACACTGTTCCTAGAAGCCTGGCTTACCGCCAATATAAAGTGACCTTAGGGCAGGTTAGACTGTACTTTTACAACTATAAATCAGCACTTTGTTTGCAATTTTTTGGGAGCGCGATGTGTTAAAAAGGCGGTTCCTAAAAACAACAGTAACGTTACCATAATTCCTTTGAATTCTGACAACACACAAAAGATATATGAATGTACACAAAAAAAAAACAAGTTCCATATTTCCTGTAATGAATAAAACATGCAAAAATTATCGATGAAAAAGTATACACTATTCAAGCTGACCACTTATAGTATGTAAGTTCCTATTCCATGTGAGATGACATAGATAGCAGATAGTCTTACAAACACAGTGGTCCGTCAAATGCAATGCAACAGATATTTTAGGAAACCTAAGCAGTCTTAATCTACTTCATAAAAACTCAACATTTTATTTATTTATTTCCCTTAATCACCTTTTTAAAGAAATCCGACTGTATTCTAGATGTACTTCATAAAAATATTAAAACTTGTTTATATTTTTAGTTTAAGAAAGTGTTGTTATTTTCGAACGTTCTTTTATAAAATACATTCATAAAACATAATCATTGTATTTTTTTTTTAATTTGAATATTTACTTTTTATTACGAAATCCATGCTTAACCTGGATCTACTTTATGAAAAACATTTTTGTTATTTAATATAAAAGTGTCTTGGTGTTCATTTATGAAATCCATAAAAATAGGAAAATAATCAAAGAATTGTTTCTCTTTCACAACACCTGACGGACGTCTGTTGTGAAAGTAAAATCGTGGATATTTTACTGTGCATTTTTTTTCTCTAATTTTCTTTATCTGTTTAATTTTTTAGTTGTTGCTTTTTTGGAAAGAACATGCACTCAGAAAAGATTGATAAAAATGTGTTATGTGCTAGTGATATGTTATTTGTTCACAGACAATCCAAACTGTGTATGAAGTTATTCTCTGCTTCATACTATCTGTCAATGATAGCATTTAGGCACTTACAAATTGCCGTAAACCAGAAATAAATTTTTAGTCTTGCTATTGCTAGCAGCTCTGCCGAGTCCCTTTATAGAAAGGCAAATGATCCGCCGAGTGAAAATTTGGTGCCAAAGTACTCGTAAACTGTCTATACAGTGAATCCGCATTTTTTTCTAGAGATACTATACGTTTTTATTTTATGTTTATGTTCATTGTGTATTCGTATAATCTGCTTGAAGAGACCCCTGATTCACGCATACATACTGAATCCTAACCAAACACACCTTTCCTACACCCCTGCTCACTGTCATTGAAGCGACTTTGTATACATATAGTCGGGTTAAGTCGAGAACTTGCGTTAGTAAATCAAGAAATGGATGGTTTATATCGACATAATATGTCGAGATATCATTACAGCTTACGCGGATCTCGAGAAAAAATGATTAAACATTGAAAAAATGAATGCAATATGTCAATAAAATATAACTACTTGTTGTGATACTATGTTGATTTCTCGCGAAAATATGTCGATATCTGCGTTATCTTACACGACATTGCGAGGCCCATAAACGTTTCCGTACTTTGCTACCTAGCTGTCTCGTGACATAGTATGTCACCATACTAAATGATATGCTGTCAAATGCGATTGTTTACTACAACCGAAAACATTCGCAAACGTTTGTGAGATTTTCGCGACGCAAAAATTATTCACTATAATTAGGAGAGGCCACTTCACAGATGGTCAGCCGCATCCGAGAAATATTTGAATTTTTCATGATTCTGGTGGATTTTTTGACCGCGGTCATCTTTAATGAACAAAAAGGCTCAATTACACGCAAAGGACCAATCTATAGCGCCAATCGTTTTTCCCTTATTGCAGAAATGAGCTTAAAAGTCAGGGAAACTGAGCCAGTTGAGCACTTACAAGCTTGCGTATTTGAAACAAATGCCATTAGAATCTCAACAATGGAAATATTTCAGGGACTGGATACATGTTTATATTCATTTTTAGGCAGAATGAGAAATACCTTAAACTGACATTTTCCACCTATTTTTGTCTTGATTTTGATTTGATTTATACTAATTTATTTTAGTTTCATTGTAAAACAAGTTATTTCAAGTTAGATAAATCACTCTCGACACCTCATTCCTGATGACATCCATCGCCGTGAGTGTATGAGGGAGGGGAAGCCTGTTTCCTTTTTAATGCTGAGCGCCAAATAAGGTAATTTCTGGTACCATTCTAACGCCTTTGGTATGACGCAGCCAGGGATTGAACCCACGACCTTGCGCACTCGAAGCAAACGCTCTACCACTGACCTATCGAGGCGGAACTTGAAATGTTCATAGACCCTTTTTCAATGGCATATCGCTTTGAGCTCCATCCCTTCCCTCTCATAACAAGAGCTAAGTGAGCCACTTTCTAGCTTATTTAAAGCTAATCTTGTTAGTTATCGACAACAAACTGACCATTTATCGTCATTAGCAGATTAGATGATTTTGCAAATTAAACCTTAAGGAAAGGCTACCACACACCTACAATTTGCTAACATCTATATTTGTTAAAACATACATGTATATCTTTCCACAGAAAATTCATGTTTCTTGAAAATATCATTTGTCAACGCGAGTCTGTAGGGAATCTAATGAAAATGGGGTACATGTACTAGTAGCTCGTAATACTTAAAACAGTTCAAGAAACCAGCTGAAATCTATTTAAGTGAATTTGCAAACAAATGAAAAATGTTGTTTTTATTTTCTCTATTAAACTTTCGAAAAGCTTTCTTCTAAAGGCTGTCGTAACTAAACTCATACATTGATATCATATTATAATGATAATTTCAGTCCCTTCGGGATGTCCTTACTTTGCGTACATCAACATAGATGATCACTTATGAGAATTTGAACCTATGCAAAGAAATAATGCATGGTAAGCTCAGCAAAGTCTAGACGGACATACAGCTACATATGAATAAAGGCTTATCTTAAAGTCGGTCAGCTGATTATTGCGGCGGGTACCTTTGCCCACCAGATGAAATCATGGTCGGTTTGATCACTGTATTGATTCTTCTATTTAGAATTAGAATCACCGAAAGAAACGTTGTGGTATTATAGAAGGACACTGAACATTCTTAGAAATACTGCACAATTTTAGATATGTTTGCATGTTTCCTTTCTTTAGAAAATAACCTGAACTACTCGTCTGTGCCATGATATTGACGGGAGTACACAGTTACCATCTCTGTAATTTCTCTCTCTCTACTTCATTACAGAGAAGCATCCAGTGCAGATTGGGTTTGAACTGACCTTCAATTCTTTCAAACCAATGACGTCTATAACAAACCATTCCCGGTGCAATTTACGCCATTCAACAATTTAGCCGATAATATATTTATCACACTAATATGCTTCTTTGATCAGCTGACTTACAATAACATATATAAATCAAAATTTTCTATTTGGCTACATTCTCTGTTGAGACATAATAGTCATTATGGAAGTAAACATATTTCATTTAGCACAGAACTCATTAGATAAAGCCAAATACTGGCTCGGGAATGCATTTAGTCATGTTGAAAACTTGTTTAAAAGAAGCAATGGATACGTTGACGGAGCATACGTTACGAAAATATTAAGCAACTGTTTCGACAGCGAAGAAAAGGAAGTCAACAAAAGGCGATTTTCTATCGAAAGAAGTAGTCAGAAAACGTTCAGCTGCTAAATGTTCAAAGAGCATGTAAATACAAGCCGCAAAGATGGAGACATGAGCAATATTGGCATTCAAAAAAGTCATCACAAAGAAGGACTAGAAAAAATAGAATCAAGGGTAAACAGTTCCAGTTCGAAACAAGTAAAATGCATGGCAAATGAGGTTTCAAGACCACAAGCGGAAAATAGAGAGAAGCAAGCATTGCCGTCCGGGGAGAAAAATATCTGGAAACTTCATCCTCTGAATACCAAAATTCAGTTTCAAGAGGTTCGAATATTAAATCTGGCCAGTGTTCAACGGACTCAGAGTGTGTTTGCGATACAAATCCGCAAAATCAAGATTCTTATGCCTTAAACAACATCGACACAGCAGAAAATTCATCAAAAATGAGCAAATCTTTTGATGATAAAAGTTGCCTGTCCAGACTTCAGGACTTTACAAGTAATCACCAGTCGACGTTTGATTCTGATTTGACAAATAACGAACAATACATAGGCAGTCTAAAAATGTATTTACAGCACTTCCAAAATGCTTGTCAGCTCAGAATCGGTCTATGTTTCGTAGAAGGCATTCAAATTGACAGTCGTAAGCTATCAGTTCATATCTCTTTGTTAGATAGCAACAAAAAAACAGTCGGGAAATGTGTATCTAAATCCGCCGCACTAGAATCGAACAAAGCTACGTTCAACGAAGACATCTATATCAAGACAAAAAGAGAGTACATTGAGACAGGTCAGCTAGAGGTTAAACTTTGTAAGTTGTCGAGACGACTGAGAAGGGCTGTACCAATTGGCAAGACAATAATCCGACTCAATCAACTCGAATTGTTTTTTGATTCAACTGTATATTCAACGTTGTTAAGGCAATAAGTAGCTTCTAATTTTGGAAACTATCACATTTTTCTTCACTTGTCAAATGCATGATTGATATAATGTTCTCATTTGTATTATAAACTTGATAAAATCTATACAGCGTATGCGTCATCTTTTTGCCTTGTCTTTAAACACTAAATGCATCATTTACTTTTGTGCGTTTTAGCTCACCTGAGCCAAAGGCTCAAGGTGAGCTTTTGTGACCGTTTGATCCGTCGTGCGTCGTCCGTCCGTCAACAATTACTAAAAAAAATCTCCTTTTACAAAACTACTGGGCAGATTTACACCAAACTTCCCAGGAATTATCGTTTGGTGGCCCCCTTTCAAAATTGCCCAACGAATTAAAATCCATGCAGAACTCTGGTTGCCATGGCAACCGAAAGGAAAAACTTTAAAAAAACTACAGGTCCTAGGGCTTTCATATTTGGTATGTAGCTTCATCTAGTGTTTCTCTACCAAGATTGTTCAAACTATCTCCCTGGGGTAAATATGGTCCCGCCCTGGGGGTCACATGTTTTATATAGACTTACATAGGGAAAAACTTGGAAAATATTCTTGCCCAAAATCACAGGGCCTAGGGCTTTGATATTTGGTATGTAGCAACATCTGGTGGGCCTCTACCAAGATTGTTCAAATTATCCTCCTACATTCAAATATGGCCCCGCCCTGGGTTTATATAGACTTGTATAGACTTATATAGGGAAAAACTTTGAAAATCTCATTGTCCAAAACCACAGGGCCTGTTGCTTTGATATTTGGTATGTAGCATCATCTAGTGGGCCTTTACCAACATTGTTCAAATTACCCCGCCCCCCGCCCCCCAAACTGGCCCCGCCCTAGGGGGCATATGGTTTAAATAGACTTGTATAGGGAAAAACACTTTAAAACATTTTTTGTCTTAAACCATAAGGCCCGAAGCTTAGATGTTTAGTATGTGGCATGCTCTAGTGATTCTCTACCAAGATTTTTCAAATCTTGACCCTGGGGTCAATATATGCCTCGCCCGAGGGTCCCTTGTTTTACATGGAATTATACAGGAAAAATCTTTAAAAAATCTTCTTGTCCAGAACCATAAGGCCCAGACTTTAGATATTTGGTATTTATATTGTCTGGTGGTCAACTATCAAGTTTGTTCAATTCATGACCCTGGGTCAACATTGACTGCACCCTGGGGTCAACAGTCTTTACATTGGCTTATATAGGGAAAACTTTAAAAACAAGTTTCTTTTCTGAAACCATAAGGCACAGAGCTTAGATATTTGGTATGTGGTATGCTCTTGTGGTTCTCTACCAAGATTGTTCAAATCATGACCCTGGGGTCAATATAGGCCACGCACTGTGGTCCCTTGTTTTACATAGGCTTATTTGTTTTAGAAGCAATGGAATAGAAATAGAAATTTGGACCACATGTATACTTTTTATACAGATTTCAATACTCATCTTGAATATATGTAGTCTTAATCGTGACCGTCTGACCTACTTTCTTGTATTTGAAGTTACAGCGTAGAAATTTTGACCACGTTTTTAACTTTTGATACAGATTTTCATACTCATCTTTAGTATTCTAAACTCTGACCTACTGACCTACTTTCTTGTTTTTGAAGCTACAGGAAAGGGATTTGGACCACCTGTATAATGTTTGATACAGATTTCAATACTCATCTTGAATAGTCTTAATCGTGACCTACTGACCTACTATTTGAAATCTTGTTGTTCCTATCTCAAGTTATGATGGAGAAATCCGGGGTTTTATGGAAACGAATGTTACAGAAAGAATACATTTGGAGCAGTATTAATAGTTTCTTGGTGTACATGCACAAACATAGAATCATTGTTGTATGTGGAGACCAAGTTTACTACCTCTTTATAAATACGTAACTGGTTATGATTCTAACAAATATATGTAAAATGTTTAAAACATTCCGTTTATATCGCATAAAATCAACAACAGTTTTGGTCGTCGTACCCCGTAATTTTACGCACACCTATTTCGACGCCATTTTTGTTTTGACCTCGTTTTCAGTTAATTTGCGTTTCCGATAACATAGTTACATGGTGATTTGACAGAACAGGATCACAGTTAATTTCACCAGTAAACAATCTCAAAAGTTTGGGATTTGAAGATGTTTAGCAACTTTATTTTACCTTTTCATCCCGGTGGTTGCTTAGATTTAAACAAGAAATATCTTTAAAAATGATGGTCGGCGAATTGTAATAAGGAAAGAAGTTTATGACTTTTTCATCTAACATTCATCTTTCATCAAACAGTTTTCAAATTGCAAAACTAAACACCGCACTTTAACAGTTTAAATGGTTCTCTTTTAATTTTTCGCAAAGGTTTCTTAGGGTTGCAATTTTGTTTCGTTTATCCTTAGACGAATAATTACAGCAGTAGTTTGATAAAGATTCATGAAGCGGTTCATGAGAAGAGGTCATTAAACGTGTTTATATTTTTAGCTAAATTGGTCCCTATCCCCATTTGTAACAAAATAGCAGGAGACCTTACGATATTGTTATACATCGAGTTTGATAAAAAACCCATTACATTTTAGTGGTTAATGCGAAGAAAGGCATATCTACTTTTAGCTGTAGTGGTCCCTAATAGGGCCAAAGTTCCTATATAAATAAATTTGGAAGAGGACCGACCTTATAATGATGCTCCAGACCAAGTATGACAAAGATCCACCAGGCTGTTCATGAGACGCTGTATAAAGGCATTTCTAGTTTTAGCTCTAGCAGCCCCTAAAAGGGGTTATCCCAGCTGAACAAAGTTGGCTGCGGGCCCAATAAAGATGCTACAAATCAAGTTTGATTAGAATACATGAGAAAAAATCAATTAAAGGATTCTTTATCTATTATTTTTATTTATTTCTAAAATAGGCCAACTGATCCCGCTTTAACAAATGCATATTCGCTATTTGTGAATCTTTGGACAATGACGTCACACCTATAAAAAAGTGAAGGTCAAGCAAAACATACAATTATAATTATTTCAATATTTCTGTTTCATAAGCAAAGTTTGACCGTAGTCATATCACATAGATAAACTGTATGCAGCGTACCTTCATTTCTGTGTAATGAGATTCAGTCATTATATAGCATATATATAATAAAACAGATTTCAACTGAGTTCAATATTTGCATACCATACTAAAGAAAAATATTCATATACTAGTATAATAAATCAGTTAAATAATTTATAACAAATATATCAAAGCAAACAAGTACTCATTTTAATATGCAATCTGAATAAGTCACAAAAGCAAGAAACCTTTTCATATACAGACGACAATTGTAACAAGGAAAATCTTTTAAAAAGCACTTCTCTACTTAAAAGACTTATCACACCCTTATTCATGTGATACGCAGACCGTATTCAGCTCTTTCTTTAATTTGATATATGTTGGTATTTGAACAGGTTTTTATCATATTTATTAAACTGACTTATCATTTTGAGATATACCAATATTCTTGCTAAATATACTGAGCCAAAGTTAGCTTTAAAACTGTGAACAGCGTCGTTTAGGATAAACGCTTGGTCTGCCTTTCACTCAGCGTAGCACAATCAACAGAGTGAAAGAAATTGACACTCTCGTCCAATCAGGCAGAGCGTTGCATAAATCTTCCATTTTGATAAATTATCTATAATGCGTTATCAAGTAGTTTGATTTGCAAACTGAAGTCACGTGGCATAGGTAACGAAAACGAATTTAGACGGCGTCGCCGAAAAAAATTGAAAATTTTGTTGTACGTCTGCAGTCCACTTCCGGTGCTGTCAAAGTCACATGCTACTATTTTATGCACTGTTTTGGAAGGTGTACGCATTATTATTTATCAATGCATTCGTTACTATGCACTTCAAAAATGTTCACTTGCTAAGTCGGCTGCGAACACTGAGTCCATCTAAAGTTTTCTACCAAATAAATGTGACAAATTCCTCTGTAAACTGCAGTCCAGAAGAGTAAAACAGATCAGACAGTGTTTATTAAAAGAAAGCAGAGTGAGTATTATGTTCTTCGTCACTTAATTATGTTCATGAATGTTTCAATGTTTTCAGATTTTGGCCTAAATATTGATTATCTACTTGCACCTGCTGCTGTTTAAAGTTTTTGCAGCATCCATGACAGTTATGGTGTAGCACATGACTTACAGCGATTCCACAAATATCTAAGCCAACCAAATGTTTCGTAACAAGTATCATATAAGATGCGCCACGCTAGTTGTTGTTTGGTGGCAGGGGAGTGCAAATTTGCGAATTCCACATTGACGTGTGGGTACCAGTGTTGAAATATCCATAGAAATCTCGTTTTTGCTTATTTTTCTTTGAAACTACTATGGACTATTGCAGATACTATAGACTACATAAAGACGACTCTCCGGTCCTATGCACCTGTCGCTTTCCATGCCAGATGTAGTGAAAATTGGCCAAATCACCCAAATTTTATAGACCAAAATTAGCCTAACCTGGCCTCACTTTGAACTCTGCCATTCATCTATTTTGTATTTTTAAATCCAATTTCGTAGCATATATGTATAGTGCGAATATAGATGCATACCCAGGTGGCGTGGAATGTGTCTCCCAACCACCACTTTATTTCCCTAATTTTCACTTGAAAAAAAGTGGATGGATAACAGCCGAGCGTCTGGTCGACTTTTTGTTCTGATGTTTATGTTTTAGCCTCAACCGGAAGTACGGAGCTAGGAATTTTAAAACACCCGCCATGTAGAATCATTAACCGTTCCTCATTCCCCAGATATATTAAAGAATTAATAATGATAAATAACCAGTAAGATAGATATGCCTTTATATCTACCCTGTCCTGTTTATACAGAAAATCGACGGGGCCAAACTACGAAACCGCTCCCCTGCCACCTTTACTTTTGATTTCTGACAGTCAGTTGTTTAGAATAGAATGTTGATTGTAGGCTTCAACGCATAAAAGGTAACTGCATGTACCATCATATAGAGTCACATATCTTACCTAATGTTAAAGCACAGCCATGTTGCACGTCTCGTATGTGCGTCGAAATTGGTGAGTCTAGGATATATCTTAAAGCTGAGGGATATATTGTATATTAGTGTCCGTAACTTTGTCTTCTGTGTCTGTTTCACACTACAAGTATGTACATGATTGGATATTTGTACATTAAGTATCGAAAGTCATTTTCTATTTGTATATATAGATACAATAGCATGTAAATTATTACCTAGGGTGTGACCTTACCTTCACAACGTATCCAGCAGATTGTATATTAAGTTATGTCTTGTTTTACGTAGGGAGCAATGAAAATACTTTTCTTGCATGTAACATACACTTAGATGTCCTTTGAATTTTTGTTCAGTACTGACAATGCTCTTTCAGTAAATGTAACCTAAAGGCACTAGTATTTACTCCGTCTTTGTAGTTTTACACAGAATGTCAGTTTTTGTTTGAGGGTGAATACCTGTAATTAATGTTTTTGCCGTCTGTGTATAGGGGGGCTTCCGTGTCTTAGAGATTCAGGTCGCTGAATTTAAATCGCTTGCCCTTCACCGCTTTTGGTGCAGTCTAACAATTCTTTAATGAGAGGAAGATTGGTTTTTCTACCCAGGTGCACTCATTGTACGAAATAATGCTCGGGAGGAGCAGCAAGGTTCTTTCTCCCCAATTAAAAGCTGAAAAATCGCCATATGACCTCTAACTTTTCGGTGTGACGTTAAACCTAACAGTTTGTCTGTGCATCTCAGTAAGTGTTAATTTAGCGGACAAAAGAATATTTCGAGTATCTTATACAACTTCTTAACACTGTAGAAGACGCAGCACTGTGGTCTGTTCCTGATACAATAAGATAGCTGCAAATCCTTGTTATTAATTCTTAATGAATATCGAAATAATGCATTTTTCTAACGTCTTAAGATGTTCTGCTGGGTAGTAAGGAAAGGGTTTATCACAACATACTTGTGTATGTCATAAATCACTTTAACCTATGTACAAAGAAGGTAAAAAGGTAACAACGAATAAAAAAACGCTTGAAATTGTATTATTAATAAAATGATATCGTAGCATCACTCAATTTTGTTGAAATTCCAGTATGTTATTTACAAGCTATTATTTTGTGTGAAAAAATTCAAGAGAGTGTATAAAAATACATGTAAAGGAATATTTGCTTTTTCATAGTCACTATGACTTTCCCGAGCTAATGAGTATAACGTGGTCATGAGCACTGACTATCTGCTTTTTCGAGGATATCAGACTGGATTTTCTCGTGTTTTCAACGGTGTTGGAAAACTCCGTCACAATACCCTGTGGTAGAAGATGACTGTCGTACTATAATTTATGAATAGATGCGGAAATGAATACGCTACTGAAATACAGTAGTGCTTTATTAATTTTAATTTATTCTTTTATTTGAAGAAGAAAAAACAATTATCATTTGTTGTAGATGTAGATGGAAATGTCCGGCTCTCGGATAACTGTTGTTTTGGGAATTTTGTTTTTGCAATACCGCCAAAACAGTTACCCCGCGAGCCAGATATTTCAACACGTGCAATATTCTTCTAGGCATAGTCACCATGATTTTCACGTGTTAACGTAGTCACACAAATTATTGCACACGGAATATCTGCTTTTTCATAGAAACCACGATTTCCTCGCGTTTCCCGTAGTCAGACGGATTGAACTGCACGGAATATTTGCTTTTTCAGATTAACCTTGATTTGCCCGTGTTTCCCGTAGTCTGACAGATTAAGCTGCACGGAATATCTGTTTTCTTAGAGTAACACTGACTTGCACGTGTTTCCCGTAGTCAGACTGGTTAAGGTGCACGGAATATCTGCTTTTTCTGCTTTTTCACAGTCTTGCTGAACGCAGTCAGATAGATTGACAGATGTGCATGTAATGTGTACTGTGATGTGCACGGAACATCAAATGGTTCACTTACTGTGTTTCTGTAGTTAGATAGATAAATGCGCACGAAAATAACTTTTTCATAATTAGCATGCCCTTGCCGTGTTTCAAGACAGATAATGTGCAAGAAACATAGTTGTCATGCTTTTCTCGTCTTAGATAGGAACATGAATTTTATTGCCAATTTTGGATATCAATATTTCTCCTTTTTTTTTATTTCTCAGCTATTATTTCAACTTTTACACGGACAACATGACCGCACACGTTCCGTGAGTAGTATATCACTGACCGATATTCATCAATTTATTCGGGTATATTTTTTCTGAGGAAGTCAGCTGTCATTCTTGCTGAATGTCGCTGGTTTCCCCCAAGTGACAGTCTATTTCTTGGTCATTGAAGCAAATGTGTTCCCTATTCGTGCATTATTCTATCAAAAAAGGAAAAGGTGCAGCTTAAAAAATAAAAAAAGAAAGAAATAGTTGACCCCACCCCTCCCCTCTACAAAAAGTAAGCATGTTTATTAAAGTTAATGATACTGACTCAGGTCTATACCAAAATCATTGAAAAAAGATAAGTGGACTTATTTTTTCCTTTCATAATTACTTGCAACATCATGTCTTTTTTAAGAGGCAGATATATTCCTCGGCGAGTCTAAATGGATTGCAATTCTACTTGTTCATATTGGTGACACCACTGAATGGTCAGGGGCCTCTGTGGCCGAGTGGTCGGTTCGAGCCTCACTCGGGGCGTTGAATTCTTCATGTGAGTAAGCCATCCAGCTGGCTTACGGAAGGTCGGTGGTTCTACCTAGGTGCCCGCTCGTGATGAAATAATGCAGTGCACAGAGGGGCACCTGGGGTCTTCATCCACAATCAAAGCTGGAAAGTCGCCATATGACCACTTACTGTGTCGGTGTGACAAACAAAATTGAATGGTCAATGAAAAGAGACATGCTTATATCTTTAAATAAGATTTAATTCATTATTCAGAGCTGTATTTCTTCTCGAATTTGACATACATTACTATTTTTGTTTCTTTTACTCTAATCACTTGAAATCGGCGGAAACAAAATGAACTTAACTCTCGCGTGGCTCTGATTTAGAGATTTGCCATAAAACTAACCTTTTCAAAATTTCATACATTATCTTAAGTTCATTTCGGTGGTACTATATATTTATCTTGTCATATTAACTGTAGATACGTTTTAAAGCTGTTTTATCAGAATTTAGTTGCATTTACGTACTTATATTCATTCATAAATGATTCATTTATGACTTGATTATTATATTGATATTCAAATTATTTTTTTCAGTACTGATAACAATCGAAAACATACAATTTATATTTCGTTTGATTAATTATATTTTCCGCCAAGGGAACTAACCGCTTTGATAAATCTGGATTTATCTTTCTTGTCATAATACACAAGACCAAGCTGCACTGTCTATCGCACAATGACCATGATAGAAGACGACGTATTTTCCTCAACCTTTTTTGGATGTTAGGCTTTCAAAAGATATCCATTTTTGCCAAAAAGATCGTTTATGTCTCCCCGTCGAATGTGATTCTAAAAAGAACACGAACACACCCCTTCATGATGACAAAATAAATTGCCGACCATCCGACTGATGGTCGCAGGCGGCAATTATATTGTTTTACTCCATAGATACCTGTAAAATTTGGAAATATCATATATGAGTTTCATTACTTTTTGTGAAAGGATTAAAAAGGCAAAACAATGTAATGAATAATTCCATCAAGAACCAGTGATTAATAAACAATATCCTTATTATTTTACTGATGACCTAGTTTATGGTTGCGTATGACCTAATATAGAAAGGAACCTTGAACTCATCAGTACCAACCAATACTAGTAGTCTAAATAATGAGACCTCGAGTAGACCGATTTTATATTCTGATATTTCACGTTGTCTTGGATATCGGCCAGTCAAAAAATATAACGATATTCAACTCTTGAGTACAATTATTTGGACGATACCAACCACTGCTGACCAAAATTTATGAAAAATCTAAATAAACAAACTTGTATACAAGACAGATATGTGCTTTTTCAAAAATTTGAGCTGACCAAAGGATAATCATTCCCATTCTCAAAAGCAGCTTAAAGACACTGATTCTGGTATGCCTGGTATGTGGCCTATGGAGATTATAAGGTCTGCGTATTGGCGATAAGGGCCAATACACAAGTCGGGACCATTGGTAGACTTGCTTCTGTTTATCATAATAAGCTGCTGTATAGCTACTGTGCAGTAAATAAATTGCAGGTGATATTTCTCACCTTTATAGCAAATCAGTTCTCACCTTTATAACGAGTTTAGAAAGCTTGATTGAATCAGGGCTAAATAAAAAAAGTGATAAGATACAACAGTGTTTTTATCATATTTTAATGAAGTAAGTTTTTTAACAATTATATCTCATTATTGCTGTTTTTTTATTATCAAAAATATAAAAAATGCATTCAGGCTTTCAGAAGAAATAAATTATTGTGTATTTTGAACAATGATACATCTTTATTGCTGGATTTTATTATACATAAAAGAAAGTAAACATTATTTAGACAACACAAGAGGAATTAAGCATTTTAATATATAACATCCTTCTGTCTATATACCTTCTTTATCTATTAAAAATGCATCTGAACGCTTCTTTTATTTCTGATAAAATCCAGCAATTATCTTTTTTTTTTTTTCTTTTTTTTTTCTTATTTTGTTACTTTTGCTAAAAAGATCATAATCATTGAATAAACAAACTTGTAATTTCTCTTATTAAGTTTTGAATAATTATTTTATAGTGAGAACTGCTTTGCTATAAGAGTTATAATTTAATTGGCCAGGGCATTACTCAACATGACTGAGCAATCAAAATTAGTATCTTATCAATTAAAATAATTGTGTGTACATTCTGAAAAAAGACTTTAAAAAAACAGCATTTCAATTAATAAAATGCAAAACACAGGAAATAACCAATTTACCTGTAGGCAATAAAATTTATGATTCTCTGACAATGATTAGGCTACATGTCAAGTCTACAGGGGTTTTATGGACCCTTACCAGACTGGACCAGACAGGATCTTGTATATTGGGGATTAAAAAGTCTGGTATTTGGGGTGGGGGGGGGGGGGGGTCACTTATATAGGAGATTTTCTTTGCCTTTAAGCGCATCATTTGAAATCGATATTTCAAACTTTTTTCAGGGGACGTCCCCATTCCCAAACCAGCGGGAGGGGGATACCACCTCCCCACATGTGCATATAGCTTTTAAAAGCGTTGGTACGCCACTGGCCTATCAAGCTCCTATATGCTCAAAATTATTAGTTATCGCGTACACTAAGTTGAACTGCTCATTTAGCGTCATTAACAGATGTGGTGACCTTTGAGAAAAGGCTACCACACACCCACAATACATTTTGAGGGTTGACAATATCAATAACACACTCACTGACATATGCATGTCTCTTAATTATATTCTGGTACTTATAACATGTGTAAATGTTGAATTCTGCTCAACCCGGGGCTAGAGGGCGTTGACGGTAGCTTGCATTTCCACTACCGTCCATGAACAGGCTCAGCCAAACCAAGCCTTTTGTCGTGTTGAGCGACCTGTGGTTTTCCACTTTTTCTATTTTATTACCACAGTAAAAAGTCTCCCCGTACCTTCTATCAGAGCTGTTATATTTCGATCTCTTCAGATCGTTCAGCACGACATTTATGTTGTGTATGTGTACTGTTTATATTTTCAGCTTGACCATTTCGGCTTGGGTGGTTCCAATACTCCCGCTTTCACAGCTTTGGGTATTGTTTAAGCACTCCTTGGATATGTTGCCTGCATTTTAATTTTGTCTTTGGCAGTTTCTGTGATATGCAGGCTCCAAAACCTCAGATCCCCTGTCTAAAATCCAGTTTGTTTAGTTCTGCTCATTGTTTTCCCGTTTAGGGCAAAGCCATTATTTTAGCTGGGGACCATACGCCGCTTTTCATGGAATTGCAATCTGTGCATCATTGAAGTTCCATGTGCATCGCTTATGGCACGCTAATTGTCCAATAAATGCGTGAACCCAGGTTCACGGTCGAAAAACTAGGATTAACGATAGATAAAACTCGGTTTTTCGAACGTAATACCTGGTATTTCAAATACTAACCTATATTTTCGAGCGAAAACATAAGATAACGGGCGTAAACCATAGTTTACGCTCGTGAACCCAGGTTTACGTTCGAAAAACTAGGTTTCTCGATTGAACTATGAATTTCGGTCGTTATCCTAAGTTCCCGAACGTGAACCTTCATTTACGGGCGTTAACCGGGGTTCACGAGCGTGAACCATAGTTTAAGAACGTGAACCTATGTGTACGACCGTAAACTTGGGCATACGAACGTGAACCTACGTTTACGAGCGTGAACTATGGTTTACGACGTTATCCTATGTGTTAGCTCGAAAAATTGGTTAACATGCTTTTACGTTCGAAAAACCTAATTTATCGATGGTTAATCCTAGTTTTTCGACCGTGAACCTGGGTTCATGTAATTATTGGACAATTGCCATACATGTCACGTCCGTAAACTATGGTTCACGGTCATAAACCTAGGCTCACGGTCGTAAACATAGGTTCACGTTCGTAAACGTAGGTTCACGCTTGTAAACATAGGTTCACGGATGTAAACCTATGTTCACGACCGAAATTCATAGTTGATTTTAGAATCCTAATATATCGACCGTAAATCATGGTTTACGTTTGATAAACTAGGTTTCTCGATTGAACTACGAATTTCGGTCGTTATCCTGTTTGCGGTCGTTATCCTATGTTTACGCTCGTGAACCCCGGTTCACACTCGTAAACCATAGTTAACGAACGTAAACATATGTTTACGAGCGTGAACTTGGGTTTACAAGTGTGAACCTACGTTTACGAGCGTGAACCATGGTTAACGGCGTTATTCTATGTTTTCGCTCGAAAATATAGGTTAGTATTCGAAAAACCTGGTTTTACGTTCGAAAAACCTGGTTTATCGATCGTTAATCCTAGTTTTTCGACCGTGAACCTTGGTTCACGCAATTATTGGACAATTGGCGTGCCATAATCGCCGTATGAATACATCTGCGGATGTCATGTGTAAATGTTGAGTTCTGCTATACCCGGGGCTAGAGGGCGTGAACGGTAGCTTGCATTTCCACTACCGCCCATGAACAGGCTCAATCAAACCGAGCCTGCAACGTTTTCGTTTATGTCGTGTTGACCGACCTGTGGTTTTTTATTCATTTTGTTATACCGAAGCAACCAAAACAAGAATGCAAATCTTACTCTATTAACTTTGCAAACCTACTCATTTTTGTTGTTATTTTGAGTGTCGATTGGAAAGTTTATTCTGCAACAAAAAACTGCTTGGATATCAACGAAATTATACGGATGATAAAAAGTCTATATGCAATCCATTGAAACTTGTTGAAATACCATCCATTGAGTGCAATGAGCAAAGGAAACCTCTGCGCAGGTGTTATTAAAATTATTACCTGTGGACTATTCGAAAGTTAGTACATTGACTTTGCATTAGGTGTTTTACATGAGGTATAATAACATGACTTAACATAACATGACCTTGCTTATTTGTATGAGTTTTCATGTCCATGAAAAATCTATAAGAGTGACAAGTGCATGAAAACTTGTATGTATCTAAGGGGAAGTAGTATATCTCAGCCTCGGGTGGCGTTTCCTTATCCACAAAGAATGAAAGTGGTAGATTAACTTTATCTCCTAGCTGAACGTCCCCATGTCTGAAAGTCCCTATATCTTTAAAATGTAGATGACTAGTTATCTCAAGTATATTGCTATCCTGTATCTCTCGAGGTCAGCTTCCAGTCCACTCTTGTCAGCACATTAGATATGTGTATTCATATTAATGCTCATTAATGTTTACCTATGAAGGTGATCCGCATGCTACCAATATTATCAGATGGGTCGTCTTTCTTTAAGTCCAACATATCTAAAGCTCGGAGTGTTGGAGTGTTAAAAGTTGTCCAAACTGCCCATAGATTGCTAGCTTCCAGCTACAGCCAGCTGGAACCCCTTCCGCAGTCTTTGCAACGTTTCTGGCTGACGGTTTGAAATCCAAATACCTATGTGCAGTTTCCTGTCTACTTCTGCATGCTGTTTGTCATCTATACTTCTCTCTGCATGGCTTGATTCATACCTGAGACAATTTCACTCGTTAGCCTCTGAACATCCCTCTCAACAATTTATATTTGGCGATCCTGATGGATCCTGGACGTACCGTTGTTTAATGTTTTTTTCTGGAAACTTCAGATTCTTAAAAATTATATGAAAGTACTGTAAATATAATGTGAGATATTGAAATTACCAAAATATCCATATTTGTTATAAAGCATATATCTTTCCACAGAAAATTCATGTTTCTCGAAAATATCATTTGTCAACGTTAGTCTGTAGGGAATCTAATGAAAATGGGGTACATGACCTAGTAGCTCGTAATACTTAAACCAGTTCAAGAAAGCAGCTGAAATCTATTTAAGTGAATTTGCAAATTAATGAAAAATGTTGTTTTTATTTTCTTCATTAAACTTTCGAAAGGCTTTCTTTTACAGGCTGTAACTAAACTCATACATTGATATGATAATATTAAAACGATAATTTCAGTCCCTTCGGGATGTCCTTACTTTGCATAGGTGATCACATATGATAATTTGAACCTGTACCATGCTGGACACAATTGATTCTGCCTTTGCTACCAGTGCAGATCATGGTCAGCCTGCACATCCGTGCAGTCTGATTATGATCTGCACTGTTCGCCAGTCAGTCAGTATCGTTTTGGTATGCACCCCTTTTAACAGTTAATGGTACTGTCTAAATTGAAAGATTGACAAGCTCATTACAGAAATTTGGCAAGGAAAAGGTGAACTTATGCCAATAAATAATGTAGGGTTAGCTCAACAAAGCCTGAATGGATATACAGGTACATATGAATAAGGGCTTATCTAAATGTCGTTCAGCAGATTATTGCGGCGGGTACCTTTGCCCACCAGATGAAATCATGGTCGGTTTGATCACTGTATTGATTATTTCATTTAGAATTAGATTTACCGAAAGAAACGTTGTGGAACAATTGAAGGACACTGAACATTCTTAGAAATACTGCACAGTATTAAATATGCTGGATGTTCCTTTCTTTAGAAAATAACCGGAACTACTCGCCTGTGCCATGATGTTGTCGGGAGTACATAAGCACCTAGTTACCATTTCTGTCATTTCTCTTTCTGCCTCAATACAGAGAAGGATCTAGTGCAGACTGGATTTGAAATGACCGTCGATCACGTCTATAACAAACCCTTCCCTGTGCAATTTACGTCATTCAACAATTTAGCCGATAATATATATTATCACACTAATATGCTTCTTTGATCAGCTGACATACAATAGCATTTATAAATCAAAATTTTCTGTTTGGCTGCATTCTCTGTTGAGACATAAAAGTCATTATGGAAGATAGAATATTCCATTCTGCACAGAACTCATTAGATAAAGCCAAATACTGGCTCGGAAATGCATTTAGTCATGTTGAAGACTTGTTTAAAAGAATCAATGGATGCGTTGACGGAGGATACGTTACGAAAATGTTAAGCAATTTATTCGACAATGAAGCAGAGGTAGTCAACGAAAGGCGATATTCTATCGAAAGAAGTTGTCAGAAAACGTTCAACTGCGAAATGTTCAAAGAGCATGTAAATACAACACGCCGCAAAGATGGAGACATGGGCAATATTGGCATTCAAAAATGTCATCACAAAGAAGAACTAGAAAAAATAGAATCAAGGGGAAACAGTGCCTGTTCAAAACAAATAAAATGCATGGCAAATGAGGTTTCAAGACCACAAGCGGATAATAGAGATAAGCAAGCATTGCCGTCCAGGGAGAAAAATATCTGGAAACTTCCACGTGCGCCTTTATCCTCTGAATACCAAACTTCAGCTTCAAGAGGTTCGAATATTAAATCTGGCCAGTGTTCCATGGACTCAGAGTGTGTTTGCGATACAAATCAGCAAAATCAAGATTCTTCTGCCTTAAACAACATCGACACAGCAGAAAATTCATCAAAAATGAGTAAATCTTTTGATGATGAAATTTGCCTGTCTGATTTGACAATTGACGAACAAAGCAACGGCAGTCTAAAAATATATTTACAGCACTTCCAAAATGCTTGTCAGCTTAGAATTGGTCTATGTTTTGTAGAAGGCATCCAAACTGACAATCGTAAGCTATCAGTTCATATCTCTTTGTTAGATAGCAACAAAAAACCAGTCGGGAAATGTGTTTCTAAATCCACCGCTGTAGAATCCAACAAAGCTACGTTCAACGAAGACATCTATATCAAGACAAAAAGAGAGTACATTGAGACAGGTCAGCTTGAAGTTAAACTTTGTAAGTTGTCGAGACGACTGAGAAGGGCTATACCAATTGGCAAGACATTGATCCGACTCAATGAACTCGAATTGTTTTTTGATTCAACTGTATATTCAACGTTCGTAAGGCAATAGGTAACTTCTCATTTTGGAATCTATCACATTTTTCTTCACTTGTCAAATGCATGTTTGATATAATGTTCTCATTCGTATTATAAACTTGATAAAAATCTATACAGCGTATGCGTCGTCTTTTTGCCTTATTTGTAAACAGTAAATGCATCATTTACTTTGTGCGCCTTTAGCTCACCTGAGCCAAAGGGTAAAGATAAGCTTTGTGACCGCTTGATGTCCGTCGTCCGTCGTGCGTCGTCCGTCCGTCAACAATTTCTAAAAAATCTTCTTCTTCAAAACTACTGGGCAGAATTACACCAAACTTCACAGGAATTATTCTTTGGTGACCCCCTTTCAAAATTGCCCAACGAATTAAAATCCATGCAGAACTCTGGTTGCCATGGCAACCGAAAGGAAATGTTATTTTTTAAAATACTACAGGTCCTAGGGCTTTGATATTTGGTATATTGCATCATCTAATGGTTCTCTACCAAGATTGTTCAAATTATCCCTCTAGGGTCAAATATGGCCCCGCCCTGGTGGTCACATTGTTTATATAGACTTATATAGGGTAAACTTTGAAAATCTTATTGTCCAAAACCACAGGGCCTAGGGCATTGATATTTGGTATGTAGCATCATCTAGTAGACCTCTACTAAGATTGTTCAAATTATCATCTGGGCTTAAAACTGACCCCGCCCTAGGGGGCATATGGTTTAAATAGACTTTTATAGGGAAAGAACTTTTTAAAACATTGTCTTAAACCATAAGGCCCAGAGCTTAGATGTATAGTATGTGGATTGCTCAAGTAGTTCTATACCAAGATTGTCCCTGGGGTCAATATATGCCTCAGCCGGGGGTCTCTTGTTTTACATTGACTTATATAGGAAAAACCTTTAAAAATCGTCTTGTCCAGAACCATAAGGTCCAGACTTTAGATACATGTATTTGTTATTTAGTATTGTCTAATGGTCAACTATCAAGTTTGTTCAATTCATGACCCTGGGGTCAAAATTGACTGCGCCCCGGGGTCAACAATCTTTACATTGGCTTATATAGGGAAAACTTAAAAAAAGGAGTTTCTTTTCTGAAACCATAAGACCCAGAGCTTAGATATTTGGTATGTGGTATGCTTTAGTGGTTCTTTACCAAGATTTTCAAATCATGACCCTGTTGTCAATACAGACCACGTCATGGCGGTCCCTTGTTTTACATAGAATTATTTGTTTTTGAAGCAATGGCATAGAAATAGAAATTTGGACCACATGTATAATTTTTGATACAGATTTCAATACACATCTTGAATAGTATTAATCATGACCTACTGACCTACTTTCTTGTTTTTGAAGTTACAGCGTAGAAATTTTGACCACGTATATAACTTTTGATACAGATTTTCATACTCATCTTTAATATTCTTAACCCTGACCTACTGACCTACTTTCTTGTTTTTGAAGCTACAGCAAAGAGATTTGAACCCCACATATATAATTTTTGATACAGATTTCAATACTCATCTTGAATAGTCTTAATCGTGACCTACTGACCTACTATTTGAAATCTTGTTGTTCCTATCTCAAGTAATGATGGAGAAGGAAACGAATGTTACAGAAAGAATACATTTGGAGTAGTATTAACAGTTTCTTGGTGTACGTGCACAAACACAGAATCATTGTTGTATGTGGAGACCAAGTTTACTACCTGTTTATAAATACGTAACTGGTTATGATTCTAACAAATATATGTAAAATGTTTAAAACATTCCGTTTATATGGCATAAAACTAACAACAGTTTTTGGTCGTCGTACCCTGGTGCTGTCAAAGTCACATGCCAAGTGACATGTATAGTCGTACTATTTTATGCACTTTGGAAGGTGTACGAATTATTTATCAATGCATTCATTACTATGCACTTCAAAAAATGTTCACTTGCCAAGTAGGCTGCGAACACTGAGTCCATCTAAAGTTTTATACCAAATAAATGTGACAAATTCCTCTGTAAACTGCAGTCCAGAAGAGTGAAACAGAAAACATCGGACAGTGTTTATTAAATAAAAAGCAGAGTGAGTATTATGTTCTTCGCCACTTATGTTCATGAATGTTTCAATGTTTTCAGATTTTTTATCATTTGGCCTTAATATTGGTTATCTACTTGCACCAGCTGTTCTTTAAAGTTTTTGCAGCATCCATGACAGTTATGGTGTAGCACATGATTTACAGCAATTACACAAATATCTAAGCCAACCAAATGTTTCGTAACAAGTATCATATATGATGCGTCGAAATAGGTGTGTAAGAAAAAAATATGGCCGACCACGCTAGTTGTTGTTTACTTTTGATTTCTGACAGTCAGTTGTTTAGAATAAGATGTTGATGGTAGGCTTCAATGCATAAAAGGTAACTGCACATGTACCATCATATTGAGTCACGTATCTTACTGAATGTTAAATCACAGTCATGTTGCATGTTATGTGCGTCGAAATATGTGATCTAAGATATATCTTAAAGCTGGGGGATATTGCATATTACTGTCCATAACTTTGTCTTCTGTTTCTGTTTCACACTACAAGTATGTACATGATTGTACATGATTTGTACATTAAGTATCGAAAGTCATTTTCTATTTGTATGAATAGATACAATAGCATGTAAATTATTACCTAGGGTATGACCTTACCATCACAACGTATCCAGCAGATTGTTTAAGCTATGTCTTGTTTTATGTAAGAAGCAATGAAAATACTTTTCTCCCATGTAACATACACTTAGATGTCTTTTGGATTTTTGTTCAGTACTGACAATGCTCCTTCAGTAAATGTAACCTAAAGGCATTAGTATTTACTCCGTCTTTGTAGTTTTACACAGAATGTCAGCTTTTGTTTGTTGGTGAATATCTGTAATTGAAGTTTTCGCAGTTTGTGTATAGGGGGGCTTCCTTGGCTGAGAGATTCAGGTCGCTGACCTTAAATTGCTTGACCCTCACCGCTGTGGGTTAGAAATCTCGCTTCGGGCGCTGTCTAACAATTCTTTTATGAGAGGAAGGTTGGTTTTTCTACACAGGTGCCCGCATTGTACGAAATAATGCTCGGGGGGAGCAGCAATGTCCTTTCTCTCCCCAAAAAACTGAAAAATCGCTTTATGACCTCTAACTTATCGGTGTGAAGTTAAACCTAACAGTTTGTCTGTGCATCTCAGTAAGTGTTAATTTAGCAGACAAAAGAATATTTCGATTATTTTATACATCTTCTTAACACTGTAGAAGACGCAGCACTGTGGTCCATTCCTGATACAATAAGATAGCTGCAAATCCTTGTTATTACTTCTTAATGAATATCGAAATAATGCATTTTTTTCTAACGTCTAAAGATGTTCTGCTGGGTAGTAAGGAAAGGGTTTATCACAACATACCTGTGTCAATCGTAAATCATTTTAAACCATGTGCAAAGAAGGTAGAAAGGTAACAACGAATAAAAAAAGATTGAAAGCGTCTTATTACATCTTTAATTCGCTGAAAACCTACAATCTTAAAATCTTAAATAAGCCAATATTTTCTGATATGAACGCCAGTTATTGTAAGAAAAGTGATATCGCATGCCTACAGAGAATTTGAATGTAACTACGACTTTTCATATCTGAAGGTCGGTTAAATTTCCTGTAAGATATATTAAAAGTATCGTATTAATTTTGGAAACTAATAAAAGTTGGAAAATCAAATTATGTGAAAACTTCATACTGCATTCAAAAGCTCCCAAAATATATTTTTAAAAAATTGGTAAAATGTTTTCGCCCACCTAGGTGTCATGTAATTCCGTATCACATGATAGGAAATGTGAGTTGGTTTCATCTATTAACACGGTTGCTAATGCATTATTCCAACCTCCAATTCACTTCGTTGTCGTCAGAAGAATTCAGTGTTTATTGATTAGATGTGGCTTTTGAAAACTTGCTAATTACCCATTTGCACAAGGTACACTGCCTTGCTAAAAATTAGCAAGTGTAGCTAATGTGCATAATAACTGATAATAAGGGATAACTAATTAACAGGCAAAAAAACACTTGCAGATCAATGATCTCCCACTGGGTAGACTGAAAAGTTCTAATACTGTTTATTCTACTGTTCTTAATTTATTAACTATCACATTTATATTACACACATTCATATTGTACATTATGTTTTGAGTTCTTAGAGTGAAGATATCAAGTATTTTTATAGTGGAAACTTTTACCGATTAGAAACTATAGATATAGCGTGTGTAGAATTAAGTTAAAAGATGTAAATTAAAGATTCAACTTTGTTTTACATGTATGATCAAAATATCATTTATTAGTTATATTTTCAAAATGTTCCATCTGGTTAAACAGAACAGAACATACACTTTATTTATTTCAATCTTACACTGAAACAATGAAATATCCTCTGTATAATTCATATTTTACAAGTTATTTGAGTCAAAAAGTAAAAGAAAATGTTTAAATATATTTATGACACTTGACCTCAAGATCTTTGCTAAAAATGATCTTTCTTCTTGGGAGAGAACGGACTGTGCCTGAAGAGAACATTATAAATGGTCTCCAAACTGCGAATATGTCAAAAAAGAGGGCGCCCCTCAACAGAAACAAACCGGATGTGGGTATAGTACCACTCTATGCTGCTTTGGAACGACAACGAGGCCATTTGGTGGGTTTTGAGCATTTAGTTCATCTACATAGGGGAGCAAATTTGTTCGTAAATGATAAAAAACTTTAGAAATAACTCAACAGATCAAACGAATTGAATATGTTGACATTTGTATATATTACTGCGACTTTGTTAGAAGAATCAGTTTAGACGGGAATATCGTGAAGCTACAGAACATTTACTCGATATTCTAGAACAATATTTAGACACTAGAGTAACGCCTACTTTGTATACTACTGTATTGTAATATGTTTTTAATAAGGTTGTAAAATACGTCTTGGTATATGTTGTCAATGAAAATGACTAACTGGAAACAGAATTTGTCTTCTTTGTATTTTGACCCTATTAACTTATGCATAAAATACATTTCTCCCTTATTCTTGGAACGACTTTAGCGGTGTTTGGTATCAAATAAAAGCGTTTGACGAGTACTATTGTATTTAAAGTGCGGCCACTCATACGTAAAATGCGTCAAAATAAGGTTACCAAATTCTTACACTTTGATATCCAAAATGGCAGTGAATGAGTTATTATTTATAGAATTATTATTTATCGGGTACATTGAACTAACCATTTAGCGTCATTAACAGATGATTTGACCTTTGAGGAATCGCTACCATACGCACACAATGTGCTAACATCACTTAGCATAACATGATCTTGCTTCTTGGTAGAAGTTTTCATGTCCACGAAAAATCTATAAGAGTGACAAGTGCATGAAAACTTGTATGTATTTATGGGGAAGTTGTATATCTCAACCTCGGGTGGCGTTTCCTTATTCACAACCCATGAAAGTGGCAGATTAACTTTATCTCCTAGTTGAATGTCGCCCCATGTCTGAAAATCCCTCTATATTTTTAAAAGATAGATCACTAGCTAATACACCGCTATCATTCTCTACACATCCTATTTCTCTCGAGGTCACCACAAGACTTTAATCTTCCAATCCACTCTTGGCAGCACATTAGATATGTGTATTCATATTGGTGTTCATTAATGTATACCTAGGCAGGTGGTCCGCATATTATCAATCTTATCAGCTGGGTACCGGTCGTCTTTCCTTAAGTCCAATCAAAAGCTGGAGCCTTAGAGTGTTAAAGGTTGTCCAAACTGCCCATAGATTGCTAGCTTCCAGCTACAACAAGCTGGAACTCCTTCCGCAGTCTTTGCAACGTTTCTGGCTGCCGATTTGAAATCCAAATACCTATGTGCAGTTTCCTGTCTACTTCTGCATGCTGTTTATCATCTTTACTTCCCTCTGCATTGCTTGATTCATACTTGAGACTATTTCACACGTTAGCCTCTCACCAAGGAACTGTCAACTCAACAATTTGTGTTTGACGATCCTGATGGATCCTGGACGTACCGTTGTCTGGAAACTTCAGATTCTTACAAATTATATAAAAGTACTGTAAATATAATGTGAGGTATGGAAATTACCATAATATATATATTTGGTAAAGCATGTTTCTTTCCACACACAATTCATGTTTCTTGAAAATATCATTTGTCAGCGCGAGTATGTTTGGCATCTAATGAAAATGGGGTACATATACTAGTGCATCGCAATATTTTAAACAGTTCAAGAAAGCAGCTGAAATCTATTTAAGTGAATTTGAAAATTAATGAAAAAATAGTTTTTATTTTCTCCATTAAACTTTCGAAAAGCTTTCTTTTATATACTGCAACTAAAGTCATACATTGATATAATATTATAAAGATAATTTCAGTCACTTCGGGATGTCCTTACTTTGCGTACATCAACATAGATGATCACTTATGAGAATATGAACCTATGCCATGCTGGACACAATTGATTCTGCCTTTGCTACCAGTGCATATCATGGTCAGCATCGTACGCCATTCAGTCAGTATCGTTTTGGCAGCACCCCTTTAAACATCTAATGGTACTGTCCAATGCATCCAGTGCAGATTGGGTTTGAACTGACCGTCAATTCTTTCAAATCGATAACGTCTATAACAAACCCTTCCCTATTCAGCCGTGAATTTAGCCGATAATATTTTTATCACACTAATATACTTCTTTGATCAGCTGACTTACAATAACATATATAAATCAAAATTTTCTATTTTGCTGCATTCCCTGTTGAGACATAATAGTCATTATGGAAGGTAGAATATTCCACTCTGCACAGAACTCATTTGATAAAGCCAAATACTGGCTCGGAAATGCATTTAGTCATGTTGAAGACTTGTTTAAAAGAAGCAATGGATGCGTTGACGGAGGATACGTTACGAAAATATTAAGCGATTTATTCGACAATGAAGCAGAGGTAGTCAACAAAAGGCGATTTTCTATCGAAAGAAGTTGTCAGAAAACGTTCAACTGCGAAATGTTCAAAGAGCATGTAAATACAACACGCCGCAAAGATGGAGACATGAGCAATATTAGCATTCAAAAATGTCATCACAAAGAAGAACTAGAAAAAATAGAATCAAGGGGAAACAGTGCCTGTTCGAAACAAGTAAAATGCATGGCAAATGAGGTTTCAAGACCACAAGTGGATAATAGAGAGAAGCAAGCATTGTCGTCCAGGGAGAAAAATATCTGGAAACTTCCACATGCGCCTTCATCCTCTGAATACCAAAATTCAGTTTCAAGAGGTTCGAATATTAAATCTGGCCAGTGTTCAATGGACATAGAGTTTGTTTGCGATACAAATAAGCAAAATCAAGATTCTTCTGCCCTAAATAACATCGACACAGCAGACAATTCATCAAAAATGAGCAAATCTATTGATGGTAAAAGCTGCCTGTCCAGACTTCAGAACTTTACAAGTAATCACCAGTCAGCGTTTGATTCTGATTTGACAAATGATGAACAATACATCAGCAGTCTAAAAATGTATTTACAGCACTTCCGAAAAGCTTGTCAGCTTAGAATTGGTCTATGTTTTGTAGAAGGCATCCAAATTGACAATCGTAAGCTATCAGTTCATATCTCTTTGTTAGATAGCAACAAAAAATCAGTCGGGAAATGTGTATCTAAATCCGCCGCCGTAGAATCCAACAAAGCTACGTTCAATGAACCCATCTATATCGAGACAAAAGAGAGTACATTGAGACAGGTCAGCTAGAGGTTAAACTTTGTAAGTTGTCGAGACGACTGAGAAGGGCTATACCAATTGGCAAGACAATAATCCGACTCTATGAACTCGAATTGTTTTTTGATTCAGCTGTATTTTCAACGTTGTTAAGGCAATAGGTAACTTCTTATTTTTGAAACTTTCACATTTTTCTTCACTTGTCAGCTGCTTCTTTGGTATAATGTTCTCAGTTGTATTATAAACTTGATAAAATCTATACAGCTTATGCGTCATCTTTTTGCCTTGTCTTTAAACACTAAATGCATCATTTACTTTTGTGCGCTTTTAGCTCACCTGAGCCAAAGGGTCAAGGTGAACTTTTGTGACAGGTTGATGTCCGTCGTCCGCCGTCGTGCGTCGTCCGTCCGTCAACAATTTCTAAAAAAAATCTTCTTCTACAAAACTACTGTGCAGATTTACACCAAACTTCAAAGGAATTATTCTTTGGTGGCCCCCTTTCAAAACTGCCCAACGAATTAAAATCCATGCAGAACTCTGCCATGGCAAATGAAAGGAAAAACCTTTAATATACTACAGGTCCTAGGGCTTTGATATTTGGTATGTAGCATCATGTAATGGTTCTCTAACAAGATTGTTCATATAATCACCCTGGGGTTAATATGACCCCCGTCCTGGGGGTCACATGCTTTATATAGACTTATATAGGGAAGAACTTTGAAACTATTTTCACCCAAAACCACAGGGCCAAGGGCTTTGATATTTGATACTTAGCATCATCTGGTGGGCCTCTACCAAGATTGTTCAAATTATGCGCCTAGATTCAACTATGGCTTCGCCCTGGGTTTATATAGACTTGTATAGACTCATATGGGGAAAAGCTTCGAAAATCTTATTGTCCAAAACCAGAGGGCCTATGGCTTTGATGTTTGGTATGTCGCATCATCTAGCGGGCCTCTACCAAGATTGTTCAAATTCCCCCTGGGGTTAAAACAGACTCCGCCCTAGGGGGCATATGGTTTTAAATAGACTTGTATAGGGATAAACATTTAAAACATTTTTTGTCTTAAACCACAAGGCCAAGAGCTTAGATGTTTAGTATGTGGCATGCTCTAGTGGTTCTCTACCGAGATTGTTCAAATCATGATGCTGGGGTCAATATATGCCTCGCCCGGGTCCCTTGTTCTACATGGAATTATATGGGAAAAATTTTTAAAAATCTTCTTGTCCAGAACCATAAGGCACAGACTTTAGATATTTGTTATTTAATATTGTCTAGTGGTCAACTATGCGCCCCGGGATCAACAGTCTTTACATTGGCTTATATAGGGAAAACTTATTGAAAAAAGAGTTTCTTTTCTGAAACCATAAGGCCCAGAGCTTAGATATTTGGTATGTCGTATGCTCTAGTGGTTTTCTATCAAGATTGTTCAAATCATGACTCTGGTTTCAATATAGGCCACGCCCTGGTGGTCCCTTGTTTTACATAGACTTATTTGTTTTTTAAGCAATGGCACAGAAAAAGAAATTTGGACCACATGTATAATATTTGATGCAGATTTCAATATTCATCTTGAATAATCTTAATTATGACCTACTGACCTACTTTCTTGTTTTTGAAGTTACAGCGTAGAAATTATGACCACGTATATAACTTTTGATACAGATATCCACACTCATCTTTACTATCCTTTACCTTGACCTACTGACCTACTGTCTTCTTTTTGAATCTACAGTAAGGACATTTGGACCATCTGTATAATGTTTGATACAGATTTCAATACTCACCTTGAATAGTCTTAATCGTGACCTACTGGCCTACTATTTGAAATCTTGTTGTTCCTAAGTAATGATGGAGAAATTCGGGGTTTAAAGGAAATGAATGTTACAGAAAGAATATATTTGGAGTAGTATTATCAGTTTCTTGGTGTACGTGCACAAACACAGAATCATTGTTGTATGTGGAGACTAAGTTTACTACCTCTTTATAAATACGTATCTGGTTATGATTCTAACAAATATATGTTAAATGTTTAAAACATTCCGTTTATGTGGCATAAAATCAACAACAGTTTTCGTCGTCGTACCCCGTAATTTTAAGCACACCTATTTCGACGCCATTTTGTTTTGACTTCGTTTTCAGTTAATTTGCGTTTCCGATGACATAGTTACACGGTGTTTTAACAGAAAAGCATCACAGTTAATTCCACCGGTAAACAATCTCGAAAGTTCGGGATTTGAAGATGTTTATCAACTTTCTTTTACCTTGTACATGATTTTTAAGGTTTTTACAAATGCAAATTTTCATCCCGATTGATGATTAGATTTAAAAAAATATGAAAATTTTGTTGTACGTCTGCAGTCCACTTCCGGTGCTATCAAAGTCACATGCTATGTGATATGAATATTCGTACTATTTTATGCACTGATTTGGAAGGTGTACGCATTATATATCAATGCATTCATTACTATGCACTTCAAAAAATGTTCACTTTCCAAGTAGGCTGCGAACACTAGGTCCATCTAAAGTTTTCTACCAAATAAATGTGACAAATTCCTCAGTAAACTGCAGTCCAGAAGAGTGAAACAGAAAACATCAGACAGTATTTTATTTTTTAAAACATGCAAAATGATTATTATGTTTATGGCCGCTTATGTTCATGACTGTTTTCAGATTTTTCTCATTTTGGTCTAAATATTGATTATCTACTTGCACCTGCTGTTGTTTCAAGTTTTTGCAGCATCCATGACAGTTATGGTGTAGTACATGACTTACAGCGATTACACAAATATTTAAGCCAATCAAATTTTTCGTAAAAGTATCATATAAGATGCGTTGAAATAGGTGTGTAAGAAAACAATATGGCCGACCACACTAGTTGTTGTTTACTTTTGATTTCTAATAGTCAGATGTTGATGGTAGGCTTCAATGCATAAAAGGTAACTGCACATGCACCATCATAATATAGAGTCACGTATCTTACTGAATGTTAAAGCACAACCATGTTGCATGTTATGTGCGTTGAAATAGGGGAGTCTAAGATATATCTTAAAGCTGAGGGATATTGCATATTACTGTCCGTAATTTTGTCTTCTGTTTCTGTTTCACACTACAAGTATGCACATGATTGGATATTTGTACATTAAGTATCGAAAGTCATTTTCTATTTGTATATATAGATACAATAGCATGTAAATTAGTACATAGGGTATGACCTTACCATCACACTACCGGGTATGCCAGCATGATTGGGTTTGACATATATCTGCAAGTCTTAGTGCTATGTGTTTGTTTAAGTATGGAGAGAAATTACGAACAGATGATACAATACGGGTGTCTATCCATTGCCAACCCACTTTGTTTAATCTATATATTAAGTTATGTCTTGTTTTACGTTGGAAGCAATGAAAATACTTTTCTTGCATGTAACATACACTTAAATGTCCTTTGGATTTTTGTTCAGTACTGACAATGCTCCTTCAGTAAATGTAACCTAAATGCATTAGTGTTTACTCCGTCTTTGTAGTTTTACACAGAATGTCAGTTTTTGTTTGAGGGTGAATACCTATAATTAATGTTTTCGCAGTCTGTGTATAGGGGGGCTTCCGTGGCTGACAGATTCAGGTCGCTGACTTTAAATCGCTTGCTGTTCACCGCTGTGGTTTAGAAATCTCGTTTGGAATGCAGTCTAATATTTCTTTTATGAGAGGAGGGTTTTTTTTCTACAAAGGTACCCGCATTGTACGCAGTAATGCTAGGGAGGAACACCTGGGGTCTTTCTCTCCCATTAAAAGCTAAATAATCGCCATATGACCTCTAATTTGTCGATGTGACGTTAAACCTAACAGTTTGTCTGTGCATCTCAGTAAGTGTTAATTTAGCGAACAAAAGAATATTTCGATTCTTAACACTGTAGAAGACGCAGCACAGTGATCCATTTCTGATACAATAACTTAATGAATATCGAAATAATGCATTTTTCTAACGTCTAAAGATGTTCTGCTGGGTAGTAGGGAAAGGGTTTATCACAATATACTTGTGTAAATCGTAAATCATTTTAACCCATGTCCAAAGAATAAAAAAAACTTGAAAGCGTCATATTACGTCTTTAATTCACTGAAAAACTACAACATCTTAAATGAGCCAATATTTTCTGATATGTACGCGAAGTTACTGTGAGAAATAAGTTATCGCATGTCTACAGAGAATTTGAACTTAACTACGACTTGGCATATCTGAAGGCCCATGCACCATCCAATAAAGACAAGAGCATGAACTCTCAAATGTATTTGAAGGGAAGTTATATTTGAAGCAAAGTCTAATTAGACTAACTGGTTATTCACATACATCATCTTTACATATATTTGTATCTCACCCACGAGTACTCGAAATAAAATATTGATGTGAGCTTCAGATAACTCGTTTTAGACAAATCTGATGCATAGGAACTACAAAAATGTATTTTTTTTTTGTCTCATGTTATCATCTCCTTTTCCAAAGATACAGCCATCTCAAATACTTGTTTGTGAGCCATTCAAGGGCTCGTGTAAACTACTAAGCAGTTTTTGGAACGTCGGTTTCCTGCAAGATATATTAAAAGTATTGATTTCGGAAACTAATAAAAGTTGGAAAATCAAGTTATTTAAAAATTCCATACTGCATTCGAAAGCTCCCAAAATATGTTTTTTTAAAAAGTTGGTAATAAAACATTTGCAGATCAATGATCTCCCACTGGGTAGACTGTGGAAAGTTCTAATACTGTTTACTCTACTGTACTTAATTATTAACTTTCACATTTATATTACACACATTCACATTGTACATTATGTTTTGAGTTCTTAGAGGGAAGATATCAAGTATTTTTATAGTGGAAGCTTTTACCGAAAACAAACTATAGATATAGCGTGTGTACAATTTAGTTAAAAGATAAAAATTAAAGATTCAACTTTGTTTTACATGTATGCTCAAAATATCATTTATTGGTTATATTTTCAAAATGTTGCATCTGGTTGAACAGAACAGAACATACACTTTATTTATTTCAATCATACACTGAAACAACAAAATACCCTCTGTACAGTTCATATTTTACAAGATATTTGAGTCAAAAAGTAAAAGAAAATGTTCAAATATATTTAAGACACTTGACCTCCAGATTTTTGCTAAAAATGATCTTCCTTCAAAATTGAAGTTTGGTCATATAATGAACATTAGAATTGGAGTTTTTGTTTCTAAACTATCTTAAAATTACCAAATTAAGAAATAAAGACGCCCACATCGGGAATCGAATCGAGGCTGCCGCGGCAATAAAAACTTCCACTGTCTTTACTTATACTATCACACAGGAATATATATATATCGAAATATGTATATATCGATTGTTATATATATATATACACGTAGATATTTATAATTATGGCATTTAAAGTACCTCGAGTGATTTTGATTAAAAACAACTTATTATCATAACATACATATAGTCTGTCAGTATAATTAAGTTTCTTAAGAAATATAGCATTAGTTTCCTGATACCTATTTTTTCTGGGTTTTTTTATTGTTGTACGATATGGAGGCCAGTAACTTTAAAGCACAGTTAAGTTTTGCTATGTATTGTTTCTATCAAGTGGGGAGGGAGTGGGGGTCGCACTGAACCTTACCTAAACAACAAAGATGACGGCACTGCAAGAAAAGGTAAGTTTTTCCTAAATATTGCGTTTTAAAACATGTTTCAGAAAATCACTTAGATATAAACCTGCTACACTCTTTTTGGAACATACATGTCTTTGCTGATAAGCAAAAGCTGTTGTTGTTTTCCCGGAATGTTGGTCACAGGATTCGAATTGAGCGAAAATGTAAATAAAATCGTAGGGTAAGGTTCAGTGCATTTTGCTTAAACAGTACTTTTCTCGAAATATTTACGAATATATAAGTAGTATAGACCCCACTTCGTCTCACAGATTATGTAATCATTGACCTAGTTACTATAATCGAGGTCGTCATTTTTTGGACTTAAATATACTCACAAACAAACGGGCGCCATATTGAGTTTTTATTTTTACTGACGGACGATCATCTCAGCTTTATTTTAAATTTTTATAGAGCGCTATAAAATATACATTAATCATCTAAATAAAATTTACCTAATGACAGTTACATTAAAATTTAATCATTCACACCTCAGCAATATATTTAATTTAAACTTTTACGATCTAACAGAAATATACATTATCACTTTTATGCTCAAAGTTTAAACAGCAATATTTTGATACCACACTGTGTTACACAATAAAATGCTATATAATTTAAGAAACTTTCAGCCACGACGCAGAATTAACAAGATGTCTTACTCAGGTAAGCTGGTTTTTTTTAATACATAAATAGTTTGTACCGCAAATGCGATTTTTGCAATTAAAGCACCTGGTAACTTTCTGTTATAAATGGAATTTAGTGATAAGAGAAAGATACTGTTTATATATTTCTTTGTTTTCTAACATTAAATTGTTAAATTTTAGCTAGCTCATACGGTAATGATGACTTCCACAAAGGAATAATGCCAGGACAAAGTCAGGTAATTTTTAACATACAACTGTCTAAATTTGAGTTCCAATATGAAAAACACAAAATATCTTGTGCAATGATTAGGTCATAATTACGTGGAATTTATAACTGGAGTGTACAAATGAAGGCAAGTTTGAACTTCTTTATTTTGCTTTATTTTAGAACACCAACTTAAACGAAATAATTGACCTAACCAACGACCAAACACCTTCATTTACCCAGGTACCGCTTTATTTCATTTACATTAATTTGTAATTTGTTATGATGACGTATTCTAACAAACTAGCGCAACAATATGTTACTGTTTATGAAAAAAACTAATTTGTATATAAGGAATAAAACGTACTATATAAAATGAAGTAGATAGTCTCTTAAACTCGCTGAAAGCAGTTGTAATTCTAAATAGTAATTAAACCTACATAAACGACAGAACTAATTCAGTCAGCTATACATGTATTTGGAGTAGCAACCAATCAGAAATCAAGACGAATGTATATAAATGAAGTTGTCATTAGCAAGATGAACGTCATTCACTGCGCATCTCTCAACCAAAATATGGAATATTACGAAAACCGACTTAAGACGTTTGAAACATATCCAAAACAAATGCTTGCTGGCAAGTGTGGGGCTTTTTTACAGCGGAAAAGCGGACGTATGCGAATGTTTTCGATGCCGCGTGAAATTAATCGCTGGGGAAAAAACGGACTGTGCCTGAAGAGAACATTATAAATGGTCTCCAAACTGCGAATATATCAAGATAGTGGGCGCCCCTTAACAGAAACAAACCGGATGTGGGTATAGGTACCACACTAGGCGGCTTTGGAATGGCAACGAGGCCATTTGGTGGGTTTGGAACATTTAGTTCATCTACGACGGGAGCAAATTTGTTCGTAAATAATAAAAACTTTAGAAATGACTCAACAGATCAAACGAATTAAATATGTGTATGTTGACATTTGTATATATTACTGCGACTTTGTTAGAAGATTGGTCTAGAAACTACCAGTTTAGACGGGAATATCGCGAAGCTACAGAACATTTACTCGACATTCTAGAACAATATTTAGACACTAGAGTAACGCCTACTTTGTACACTACTGTATTGTTATATCTTTTTAATAAGGTTGTAAAAATACGTACGTCTTGGTATATGTTGTCAATACAAATGACTAACCAGAAACAGTATTTGTCTTCTTTGTATTTTGACCCTAATAACTTATGCGTAAAATATATCATTTCTCCCTTATTCTTGGAACGACTATAGCGGTGTTTGGTATCAAATAAAAGCGTTTGACGAGTACTATTTTATCGTTTACATAAACAGAATGTGTGGCTACTCATAGGTAAAACGCGTCAAAGTAAGCTTACCAAATCCTTACACTTTGATATCCAAAATGGCAATGAATGAGTTTCAAGGGTAAAGTATAATAAAAAAGAGCTAATATAGAAAGAAACCTTAAAGTCATCAGTACCAAACAACTGACCAAAATTTATGAAAAAATGCATTTAAATAATCAAACGTGTACACAAGACAGATATGTGCTTTTTCAAAGATTTGATCTGATCAAAAAGTAATCATACCAATCCTCAAAAGCAGCTTTAGCGCATCATTTGAAATCGATATTTCAAATATTTTGCAGAGGGACGCCCACGTACCCAAACCATCGCGAGCGTGATACCACCTTCCCCACATGTGCAGATAGTTTTTAAAAGCGTGGGTACGACACTGGCCCAACTGTCCAAGCTCCTAGATGCTCAAAATTATTCACAACCCATGAAAGTGGTAGATTAACTTTATCTCCTAGCTGAATGTCTCTCCATGTCTGAAAATCCCTATCTTTTTAAAAGGCCGATCACTAGCTAATACACCGCTATCATTCTCTACACATCCTATTTCTCTCGAGGTCACCAGAAGACATAATCTTCCAATCCACTCTTGGCGGCACATTAGATATGTGTAGTCATATTGATGTTCATTAATGTTTACTTATGCAGGTGGTCCGCATATTACCAATCTTATCAGCTGGGTACCGATCGTCTTTCCTTAAATCCAACATATCAAACGCTGGAGTCTTAGAGTGTTAAAAGTTGTCCAAACTGCCTATAGATTGCTAGCTTCCAGCTACCACAAGCTGGAACTCCTTCCGCAGTCTTTGCAACGTTTCTGGCTGCCAAATTGAAATCCAAATACCTATGTGCAGTTTCCTGTCTACTTCTGTATGCTGTTTATTATCTATACTTCTCTATGCATTGCTTGATTCATACTTCAGACTATTTCACTCGTTAGCCTCTCACCAATTTATTTATTTATTATGCTGGGTTTAACGTCGCACCGACACAATTTTAGGTCATATGGCGACTTTCCAGCTTTAATGGTGGAGGAAGGCCCCAGGTGCCCCTTCGTGCATTATTTCATCATGAGCGGGCACCTGGGTAGAACCACCGACCTTCCGTAAGCCAGCTGGATGGCTTATTCACGTGAAGAATTCTACGCCCCAAATGAGGTTTCGAACCTACATAGATGAGGGGCAAATGGTTTGAAGTCAAGGAACTGTCAATTCAACAATTTGTGTTTGATGATCCTGATGGATCCTGGACGTACCGTTGTTTGGAAACTTCAGATTCTTACAAATTATATCAAAGTACTGTAAATATAATGTGAGGTATGGAAATTACCATAATATATATATTTAGTAAAACATGTTTCTTTCCACACAAAATTCATTTTTCTTGAAAATATCATTTGTCAACGCGAGTATGTAGGGCATCTAATGAAAATGGGGTACATGTACTAGTGCATCGCAATACTTTAAACAGTTCAAGAAAGCAGCTGAAATTTATTTAAGTGAATTTGAAAATTAATGAAAAATGTTGTTTTTATTTTCTCCATCAAACTTTCGAAAAGCTTTCTTTTATATGCTGTAACTAAAGTCATACATTGATATAATATTATAAAGATAATTTCAGTCACTTCGGGATGTCCTTACTTTGCGTACATCAACATAGATGATCACTTATGAGAATATGAACCTATGCCATGCTGGACACAATTGATTCTGTCTTTGCTACCAGTGCAGATCATGGTCAGCATTGTTCGCCATTCAGTCAGTATCGTTTTGGCAGCACCCCTTTAAACATCTAATGGTGCTGTCCAAATTGAAAGATGGATAAGTTCAAACAATAACATGAACAACTAGACTGTGCCATGATGTTAACGGGAATATATAGTTACCTGTCATTTCTCTCTCTCTACTTCAATACAGCGAAGCATCCAGCGCAGATTGGGTTTGAACTGGCCGTCAATTCTTTCAAATCAATCGATGACGTCTATAACAAACCTTTCCCTATTCAGTCGTGAATTTAGCCGATAATATATTTTTCACACTAATATGCTTCTTTGATCAGCTGACTTACAATAACATATATAAATCAAAATTTTCTATTTGGCTGCATTCGCTGTTGAGACATAATAGTCATTATGGAAGGTAGAATATTCCATTCTGCACAGAACTCATTAGATAAAGCCAAATACTGGCTCGGAAATGCATTTAGTCATGTTGAAGACTTGTTTAAAAGAATCAATGGATGCGTTGACGGAGGATACGTTACGAAAATGTTAAGCAATTTATTCGACAATGAAGCAGAAGTAGTCAACGAAAGGCGATTTTCTATCGAAAGAAGTTGTCAGAAAACGTTCAACTGCGAAATGCTCCAAGAGCATGTAAATACAACACGCCGCAAAGATGGAGACATGAGCAATATTAGCATTCAAAAAGGTCATCACAAAGAAGAACTAGAAAAAATAGAATCAAGGGAAAACAGTGCCTGTTGAAAACAAGTAAAATGCATGGCAAATGAGGTTTCAAGACCACAAGTGGATAATAGAGAGAAGCAAACATTGTCGTCTAGGGAGAAAAATATCTGGAAACTTCCACATGCGCCTTCATCCTCTGAATACCAAAATTCAGTTTCAAGAGGTTCGAATATTAAATCTTGCCAGTGTTCAATGGACACAGAGTTTGTTTGCGATACAAATCAGCAAAATCAAGATTCTTCTGCCCTAAACAACATCGACACAGCAGACAATTCATCAAAAATGAGTAAATCTTTTGATGGTAAAAGTTGCCTGTCCAGACTTCTGGACTCTACAAGTAATCACCAGTCAGCGTTTGATTCTGATTTGACAAATGATGAACAATACATAGGCAGTCTAAAAATGTATTTACAGCACTTCCGAAAAGCTTGTCAGCTTAGAATTGGTCTATGTTTTGTAGAAGGCATCCAAATTGACAATCGTAAGCTATCAGTTCATATCTCTTTGTTAGATGGCAACAAAAAATCAGTCGGGAAATGTGTATCTAAATCCGCCGCCGTAGAATCCAACAAAGCTACGTTCAACAAAGACATCTATATCGAGACAAAAAGAGAGTACATTGAGACAGGTCAGATAGAGGTTAATCTTTGTAAGTTGTCGAGAAGACTGAGAACGGCTGTACCAATTGGCAAGACAATAATCCGACTCAATGAACTCGAATTGTTTTTTGATTCAACTGTATATTCAACGTTGTTAAGGCAAAAGGTAACTTCTACATTTTGAAATTATCACATTTTTCTTCACTTGTCAACTGCATGTTTGATATAATGTTCTCAGTTGTATCATAAACTTGATAAAATTTATACAGCGTATGCGTCGTCTTTTTGTCTTGTCTGTAAATATTATATGCATCATTTACTTTTGTGCGTTTTAGCTCACCTGAGCCAAAGGGTCAAGGTGAACTTTTGTGACTGGTTGATGTCCGTCGTCCGTCATGCGTCGTCCGTCCGTCAACAATTTCTAAAAAAATCTTCTTCTACAAAACTACTGGGCAGATTTACACCAAACTTCACAGGAATTATTCTTTGGTGGCCCCATTTCAAAATTGCCCAACGAATTAAAATCCATGCAGAACTCTGGTTGCCATGGCAACCGAAAGGAAAAACTTTTAAAATACTACAGGTCCTAGGGCTTTGATATTTGGTATGTAGCATCATGTAGCACAATCTACCAAGATTGTTCATATTATTAACAACAAAACATTCAGACCTCATTTTCAGCACTTTAGAGCATTTCAGTCATATGAAAACCATATATGGTCATTTATTATGAATGTCATCTTAACAAAAATAGAAAAATATTGACATGTTATGTTGTATATAAGAAAAATAATCTGTTCTGAGAAACATCACCCTCTAGAAATGCCCCAATGAAAACAGCCGTTTAGCAATTACGCGTAGGTAGACATTTTTCGCAAAGAATAAACCTTATTCCAGGAAATTCACAATGAAAATGGTCTAGATCTTTTCTCAATACAATAAGCAATAAAAATAAGCCAACAATTGAACTGTCTCCTCTTCATGTCACTCATTATACCAGATTTCATCCATACCATGGAACTACATTTTGGACTACTTCACATGTAACACTGAGTAGTCACTTCCGGTTTGGTGTAATCCATCCTTATATAGGTTACATTCTACCAATTCAATTCCTTATTTATTTCATATTAACAACAAAACATTCAGGCCTCATTTTCAGCACCTTAGAGCATTTCAATCATATGAAAACCATATACATTGTATGGTCATTTAGTATGACATGTCTTCTTATCAAAAATAGAAAAATGTTGACATGTTATGTTGTATATAAGAAAAATAATCTGTTCTGAGAAACATCACCCTCTAAAAATTCCCCCATGAAAACAGCCGTTTAGCAATTACGCGTAGGTAGACATTTTTCTTAAAGAATAAAACTTATTCCAGGAAATTCACAATGAAAATGGTCTAGATCTTTTCTCAATACAATAAGCAATAAAAATAAGGCAAAAATTGAACTGTCACCTCCTCATGTCACTCGTTATACCAGATTTCATCCATAGCATGGAACTACATTTTGGACTACTTCACATGTAACACTGAGTAGCCACTTCCGGTTTGGTGTAATCCGTCCATCACCCTGGGGTAAATATGGCCCCCGCCCTGGCGGTCACATGGTTTATATGGACTTATATAGGGAAGAACTTTGAAACTATTTTCACCCAAAACCACAGGGCCGAGGGCTTTGAGATTTGATATGTAGCATCATCTGGTGGGCCTCTACCAAGATTATTCAAGTTATCCTCCTAGATTCAAATTTGGCCCCGCCCTTGGTTTATATAGACTTGTATAGACTCATATGGGGAAAAACTTTGAAAATGTTATTGTCCAAAACCAGAGGGCTTATGGCTTTTGTGTTTAATATGTCGCATCATCTAGCGGGCCTCTACCAAGATAGTTTAAATTCCCCCTGGGATTAAAACCTACCTCGCCCTAGGGGGCATATGGTTTTAAATAGACTTGTATAGGGAAAAACATTTAAAACATTTTTTGTCTTAAACCATAAGACCCAGAGCTTAGATGTTTACTATGTGACATGCTCTAGTGGTTCTCTACCAAGGGTGTTCAGATCATGACGCTGAGGTCAATATATGCCTCGCCCGGGTCCCTTGTTTTACATGGAATTATATAGGAAAAATCTTTAAAAAATCTTCTTGTTCGGAACCATAAGGCCCAGACTTTTGATATTTGTTATTTAATATTGTCTAGTGGTCAACTATCAAGTTTGTTCAATTCATGACCCTGGGGTCAAAATTGGCTGCGCCCTGGGGTCAACAGTCTTTACATTGACTTATATAGGGAAAACATTTTGAAAAAAGAGTTTCTTTTCTTAAACCATAAGGCCCAGAGCTGAGATATTTGGTATGTGGTATGCTCTAGTGGTTCTCTATCAAGATTGTTCAAATCATGACCCTGGTTTCAATATAGGCCACGCCCTGATGGTCTCATATTTTACATAGACTTATTTGTTTTTTAAGCAATGGCACAGAAAAAGAAATTTGGATCACATGTATAATATTTGATACAGATTTCAATATTCATCTTGTCAATGAATAGTCTTAATAATGACCTACTGACCTACTTTCAAGTTTTTGAAGTTACAGCGTAGAAATTATGACCACGTATATAACTTTTGATACAGATTTCCACACTCATCTTTACTATTCTTAACCCTGACTAGCCTGGCTCCCTGGCTGCATGGTTATTTTTTTAATATAAATACTGCAAGCAAAATAAGAAAATTTTGAGCCTCTAAAATAGCACATTTTATCTGATGGCTGAACCATACAGCCTGGTGAAAGTTGGCCAATATAACCCTAGATTACCCCTGTAAACTGTTAACTACTGAGAACCCTATCAATTGTAAGGCAATTAACTATCCCACCTAATGACAAGTTCTCCTTACCAATTTGATAAGGGTTATTTGAGAAAACATCCAAGATGTTGTTATTTTCTGGAAAAGTATAATATTGAGCCCATTCATGATTCAACAGTTTAATAGTAAATGTAAGTGTGAAAATATTGTATGTGGATAATTACTTGGAATTAACATAAACTCAGGATCTTTTTTCATGAATTAAAGGTTTTATTAATTGTTAATTATGGAAACTCCACCTAAAGAAAGTGTTATGGTAAAATTAACCATGACATCAAATAAAAAAAATCAAATGTATTCTATGTGCAGAAATGAAAGAAAACGGAAAAGAAAGACAGCGCTTCTTTCATGGTTAAAAAACAGACTTGTGGTACATAATTGAGCGAGTTTGGGTATTAATATTTCGGAAGATGTCAGTACAGCGAAATTTGCTGTAGAAATTGTGCTAATGACTCGACTACGTATGACTCACGCGTTGCATATCCTACAGTTTTTTTTTAAATGTGCGTTTATAATTATGGGCATACATTGTAAAATTGTGAAAATATTATAATAAACAAATAATTGAAATAGCAAGAGTTGTCCGTAAGACAGCCAATATTCGACAATTCAAAGTATTGTCACAGAAGCAGGAAAATGTTACCCTAAATGTTAAAAATATATTTAGAGTTTCAATCCAGTATCTGCATTAGTTTTGGAGATAGTAACTTGCAAGCAAAACTTTAAACAGAAGTTTTATGTTCAAAAGGGGACATAATTTGACCAAAATGCATTTCAAAGTTATTGGACGTGATGCAATGAACTAGTTATATAACCCCGAAGGCACATGTGAAGTTTCAATTTAATATCTGCATTCATTCTGCAGACAGTAACTTGCACGCAAAACTTTAACCAGATTTTCTGTTACATATATTTTACTTCATTTTTTCCTTTGTATATATCCTGTAAATACACTGCCTTCACACCTCCTTTTTTAATTTCACAAGAGCCACAAGAGGTGGAACATTGTGTGCTGTCTTTATTGAAAAAATCAAATGCAAATGGGGCAATTTTAAAAGTTAAGCTTTAAAATGCCACTGCCAGAATAAAACCTTTGAAATACCCTTTTACAACATGCTCTTGGTTTGGTCTTATTTGTTCATAACTATTTTAATTTTTTTAGACCTTTAAGTATAGCTTCACCCATTTAACTATTGAAGGTGTACTTTATAATGATCTAATTCTTGGAAATAGATCACAAATCTTTTGTTAAATAGCATCCCTTTTGTATGAAAGCACATTCCAGTTGCCTGATAAGCCATTACAAGCTGAGGGCAGGCCATAAATCGGTAAATTAGCTTCGGCTCATTAAATGGTGGCTAGCACATGGAACCCTTAGATAACATGTCACAGTGATAGCAGCTGATTATCACTAAAAGAAATTAATGGGAATTTGTCTCACAAATTTGTGAGACACTGTAAGCCAACTTTCACCAGTCCCTATGTTCGGAGCCAGGGGCAATAAAAAATGTCAATGTAGAAACAACCTGCTGGAGTTACTTCCCTCTTAACGAATAAACATAATATATGTAAATAAGAACAAACATAGGGACGGGAGCCAGTCTAAACCCTGACATATTGGTCTACTTTCTTGTTTTTGAATCTACAGCAAAGACATTTGGACCATCTGTATAATGTTTGATACAGATTTCAATACTCATCTTGAATAGATTTAATAGTGACCTAATGACCTACTATTTGAAATCTTGTTGTCCCTAAGTTATGATGGAGAAATTCGGTGTTTTAGGGAAATGAATGTTACAGAAAGAATTTATTTGGAGTAGTATTATCAGTTTTTTTGGTGTACGTGCACAAACACAGAAGCATTGTTGTATGTGGAGACTAAGTTTACTACCTCTTTATAAATACGTAACTGGTTATGATTCTAACAAATATATGTAAAATGTAACATTCCGTTTATGTTGCATAAAATCAACAACAGTTTTGATAGTCGTACCCCGTAATTTTAAGCACACATATTTCGACGCCATTTTTGTTTTGACCTCGTTTTCAGTCAGTTTGCGTTTCCGATGACATAGTTACACGGTGATTTAACAGAAAAGCATCACAGTTAATTTCACCGTAAACTATCTCGAAAGTTCGGGATTTGAAGATGTTTATCAACTTTATTTTACCTTGCCCATGATTTTTAAGGTTTTTACTAATGCAAATTTTCATCCCGATTGATGATTAGATTTAAAAAAAATATGAAAATTTTGTTGTACGTCTGCAGTCCACTTCCGGTGCTATCAAAGTCACATGCCATGTGACATGTATGTTCGTACTATTTTATGCACTGATTTGGAAGGTGTACGCATTATATATCAATGCATTCATTACTATGCACTTCAAAAATATTCACTTTCCAAGTAGGCTGCGAACACTAGGTCCATCTAAAGTTTTCTACCAAATAAATGTGACAAATTCCTCAGTAAACTGCAGTCCAGAAGAGTTAAACAGAAAACATCAGACAGTATTTATTTTTTAAAAAAGGCAAAATGATTATTATGTTTTTAGCCACTTATGCTCATGACTGTTTGAATGTTTTCAGATTTTTCTCATTTTGGTCTAAATATTGATTATCTACTTGCACCTGCTGTTGTTTCAAGTTTTTGCAGCATCCATGACAGTTATGGCGTAGTACATGACTTACAGCGATTACACAAATATTTAAGCCAATCAAATTTTTCGTAACAAGTATCATATAAGATACGTTGAAATAGGTGTGTAAGAAAAAAAATATTGCCGGCCACACTAGTTTTTGTTTTTTGATTTCTTACAGTCAGATGTTGATGGTAGGCTTCAATGCATGAAAGGTAACTGCACATGCACCATCATGTAGAGTCACGTATCTTACTGAATGTTAAAACACAGCCATGTTGCATGTTATGTGCGTCGAAATAGGAGAGTCTAAGATACATCTTAAAGCTGAGGGATATTGCATATTACTGTCCGTAATTTTGTCTTCTGTTTCTGTTTCACACTACAAGTATGCACATGATTGGATATTTGTACATTAAGTATCGAAAGTCATTTTCAATTTGTATATATAGATACAATAGCATGTAAATTAGTACATAGGGAATGACCTTACCATCACAACGTATCCAGCAGATTGTATATTAAGTTATGTCTTGTTTTACGTAGGAAGCAATGAAAATACTTTTCTTGCATGTAACATACACTTAGATGTCCTTTGGATTTTTGTTCAGTAATGTAACCTAAATGCATTAGTGTTTACTCCGTCTTTGTAGTTTTACACAGAATGTCAGTTTTTGTTTGAGGATGAATACCTGTAATTAATGTTTTCGCAGTATACAGGGGGGGGGGGGGGGGGGGGCTTCCGTGGCTGAGAGATTCAGGTTGCTGGCTTTAAATCGCTTGTACTTCACCGCTGTGGGTTAGAAATTTCGCTTCTGATGCAGTCTAACAATTCTTTTATGAAAGGAAGGTTGGTTTTTCTACCCAGGTACCCGCATTGTACGAAATTATGCTCGGGAGGATCACCAAGGGTTTTTCTCCCTAATTTAAAGCTAAAAAAAACTATATGACCTCTATCTTGTCGGTGTGACTTTAAACCTAACAGTTTGTCTGTGCATCTCAGTAAGTGTTTATTTAGCGGACAAAAGAATATTTCGATTATCTTATACATCTTCTTAACAATGTAGAAGTCGCAGCACTGTGGTCCGTTCCTGATACAATAAGATAGCTGCAAATCCTTGTTACTAGTTCTTAATGAATATCGAAATAATGCATTTTTCTAACGTCTAAAGATGTTCTGCTGGGTAGTAGGGAAAGGGTTTATCACAACATACTTGTGTCAATCGTAAATCAGTTTAACCCATGTACAAAGAATAAAAAAAGCTTGAAAGCGTCTTATTACGTCTTTAATTCACTGAAAAACTACAGCATCTTAAATGAGTAAATATTTCCGATATGAACGCGAATAACTACGACTTGGCATATCTGAAGGTCCATGCACAATCCAAGAAAGACAAGAGCTTAAACTCTCGAATGTCTTTGAAGGGAAGTTATATTTGAAGCAAAGTCCAATTAGACTTATTGGTTATACACATACAACATCTTTATATATATTTGTATCTCACCCACGAGTACTCGGACTAAAATATTGATGTGAGCTTCAGATAACTCGTTTTGGACAAATCTGATGCAAAGTAACTACAAAAATGTATTTCATTTTTTTGTCTCATGTGATCATCTCCTTTTCCAAAGGTACAGCCATCTCAAATACTTGTTTGTGGGCCATTCAAGGACTGAGGGTGGTATGCGCGTGTAAACTACTAAACAGTTTTTGAAACGTCGGTTTACTGCAAGATATATTAAAAGTATCGCATTGATTTCGGAAACTAATAAAAGTTGGAAAATCAAGTTATGTTAAAATTCCATACTGCATTCGAAAGCTCCCAAATTATATTTTTAAAAAGTTGGTAAAATGTTTCCGCCCACCTAGATTTCATGTAATTCAATACCACATGATAGGAAATGTGAGTTGGTCTCATCTATTAACACGGTTGCTAATTGTTCCAACCTCCAATAGTGTTTATTCACTTCGTTGTCGTCATAAGAATTCAGTGTAAATGATTAGATGTGGCTTTAGAAGACTTGCTAATTACCCCTTTGCACAAGGTACACTGCCTTGCTAAAAAATAGCAAGTGTAACTAATGTGCATTATAACTGATAATAAGGGATTACTAATTAACAGGCAATAAAACACTTTATTAACTATCACATTTATATTACACACATTCATATTGTACATTATGTTTTGAGTTCTTAGAGTGAAGATATCAAGTATTTTTACAGTGGAAACTTTTACCGATAAGAAACTATAGATATAGCGTGTGTAGAATTTAGTTAAAAATGAAAATTAAAGATTGTTTTATATGTATGATCAAAATATCATTTATTGGTTATATTTTCAAAATGTTGCATCTGGTTGAACAGAACAGAACATACACTTTATTTATTTCAATCTTACACTGAAACAACGAAATATCCTCTGTACAATTCATATTTTACAAGAAGTAAAGGAACATGTTTAAATATATTTAAGACACTTGACCTCTAGATTTTTTCCTAAAATGATCTTTCTTCAAAATTGAAGTTTGATCATATAATTGACATTAGAATTTGAGTTTTTGTTTCTAAAAAATACCAAATTAAGAAGAAAAGATGCCCACATCGGGAATCGAACCCAGGCTGCCGCGGCAATAAAAACTTCCGCTGTCTTTACTAATACCTGTATATATCGAAATATGTATATAGCGATTGTTAAATATACATGTAGATATTTATAACTAAGGCAGTTAAAGTACTTCGGGTGATTTTGATTGTAAAATTTAGTAAAAACAACTTATTGTCATGACATATAGTCTGTCAGTAATTAAGTTTCTTAATTTCCTGATACCTATTTTTTTTCTGTTTTTATTGTACGATCTTAAGGTCAGTGCCTTTAAAACACAGTTAAGTTTTGCTATGTATTGTTTCTATTTTGATATATCTTTATATAAAAAGCGAATCAAATACTATTTCTTGCCGCAAGGCGGGTGGGGGATGCACTGAACAATACCTAAACAACAAAGATGGCGGCACTACACGAAAAGGTGAGTTTTCCTAAGTATTGTGTTTTTAAAACATAATGGAGAAAATCACTTAGATATTAACATGCTACACACTTTTTGGAACATACTTGTCTTTGTTGATAAGCAAAAGATGTTGTAGTGTTACCGGCATGTTGGTCACAGGATTCAAATCGAGGGAAAATGTAATAAAATCGTAGGGTAAGGTTCAGTGCATTTTGCTAAAATAGTACTTTTTGTTATAAATGAAATTTATTGGCATAAACATGCCGTGAATTCCCAGTCAAAATTACCACTTTGGATTTTCGCAGTAGAGAACTGTGGCAAGTCTATAGTTTTCGTGTGGCTATCAGTGTGTAACATTAACGTATTCGCATTGACCGTTAATTATAGGCTATAGCATTTATTTTTATCCATCGGTATTTAACAAATTAGAAGGGTTAAAGACCCACCAATACTTAGTGGTCTACTTCCTCCCACATGAACTTTGTGCAAATAATTCTGGTAATACTGGTATCATACAACTATTCTACAAGATGACAGGTGGACAAGCTCAGTCCGGTTTTCATAACTTCATCTGCAAACTTAGACATTCTCTTCTCAGTATAGTTTTATAAAAAAAATAGAATAATAACTATCTTACACTGTATATAGAAACAAAGTGTGATCTAAACTCACTTTAATACATGAAGTACCGTGCATACTACTACATTAATTGAATAATATATTTAGTAATACATTGTCTTAGCCTTATATCTGTTACTGCCAAACTGTAATTAGACACTTGTTATTTCTCATTTCTCCATACAAAAATGTATAACTACAATTATGGAACAATCTGACTGAAGTATTTGATCTTCTAAACGAAGATCCGAGAAGGACCCATCTTAATCGTCTTCTGTATATTTGTGATTTCCAGAGTTGCTATTTTTATTTTCGCAAATCTATTTTTTATTTTAACCAATCAGACGACTTGTTCGAATGTCAAAGATAAAGAAAATGTGTAGGCTGTCAGGGACTCGAATCCGGGACCAGTCGCTTACAGAGCAAGTGCTCTACCGACAGAGCTAACGCTTTACCGACAGAGCTAACCGGCTATCTGACAATTTATGTCATAAAAAATGTAACTATCAAAAACCCAGTCTAAATATAGATTTTTTATTCTTACAAAATGTTGTAAGTAAGCCTTCTGCCAGGCTAACGGAATGGTCGTCAGAACGAGGCTATCAATAGCACGTCTTCAGATCCTAAGTATATAGCATAATCAATCTGACTAAAGTACATCTCCTATTACGCTACGCATAGGATCTGAAAACGACCTATTCATTGCCTCGTTCTGATGGCCCTTTCACTAGCCAATCAGAGCCTAGCTTACAACATCTTGCAAATCTACCTCTAGCATTGACTTTTGATATTTACAATTCTTATGCCGTAATGTATCAGATAGCCGGTTAGCTCAGTCGGTAGGCCACTTGCTTTGAAAGCGAGGGGTCCCGGGTTCGAGTCCTGGAATAACTGCATATTTTCTTACTCTTTGACAATCGAACAAGTCGCCTGATTGGATAATATAAAAATAGCAATAATGGAAATCCAAAATATACAGAAGACGAATGTGAATGGGTCGTTCTCAGATCTTCGTTTAGAAGATCAAGTACTTCAGTCAGATTGATAGCGTAATAGGAGATGTACTTTAGTCAGACAGCATTATGGAAATACAAAAGGTTACAGTTAGTTAGTGGTGTGTCTTTAAGGTAACTTGACAATAGCCACTACTGACCTTGACATTTTAAAGGGATAAGTAAAAATATATATAACTCTCAAAGTTAGAATTGAAGCTCAAACAAGAGATGGCACTATTAGTGACAAACGCCCCCGAGATTTGTCCAAGAATGCTACTGTTCGATGCGCAAAATATGCCAGAATAGTTAAGGTATGACTAATTTTTCGACAAGAAAAAAAAATCTCCGAAGGTAACCGTGACCTTACAGTTAGGGTCTGGGTCTTGAGCATGGCACACTAACTCATCATAGGGAAGAATTGTGACAGTAATGTTTGATGATGGCAGAGTTATTGACTGGACAAGAAACATAAATGTTAACTTTTTAATCTAAGTTTGACTTTGACTTTGAAACTAGAGATTCTGGACTTGCGTCTGACACGTCATTTCAATATAGGGAACGTTTATGCCGTGTAATTTTAAAATGTCTTCATCGACGGAATAGGTACGGAACTGATAAGAAACACACCATGTAAACCGTTAACCTCTAAATATGACATCGACCGGGGAGCTAGTGGTCTGGTTGTTATGCACGGGATCCTGGAAAACCTGGGATGGGCTCATGGGATGGGCTTGTGGGATGGGATGGGATGGGCTCAAGGACATGGGCTGAACGTATTTGCCCCTAAAATTTTCTCAGATTCTCGAAGGTTTCTTAAGGTGAACAGTTCTCTATAAAATAAATGATACTTCTGGGAATTCATGCCATACTGTCAATAAGATCTGGTCGAGAGTAACAAAATGGGTTAATGTCTTATTCTATAGGCTAATAACAGTAACTACATTTTCTTATTATTGTTAACATTATTGTTGTTAATTCTCTTGATCCAGTCAGTAGTACACTTAATAAAACAGTAATAATTTTAAAGTAATATTATGAAAAATAAAAACACGTAGAACAGTAATAATTTTAAAGTAGTATTATGAAAATTAAAAAATATATACTTCTTGCATGTGTATTTATAAGTGATACCTTTATGAAATAAAAGTAGACTTATATAGCGGAAGAAATGTATTTGAATATTATCAAAACAAAACAATTAGGTATAATGAAGAATTATGAAGATAAAGGGTAGAATTACATGTATATATGTCACAGGGAGGAAAATGATGAATTCAGCAGTTGACCTCTAACCCAAGTCAGAGAATGAACCTACAACATTAAGTTTGTTGAGAGAAAATATGAAATGGAACTTATGAAAAATCAGTTCTGAAGAAAAGTTACTGAAAATAGAAAGAAAACAATAATTGACGAATTTCAATATAAAAAGATGACAGAAATGAATTTAATATATTAGAAATATTATAACATATGAAAAGGGAGATTCTCAAACATACCGCAATTTTCAATTTATTGGAAATATACTTTGATGTTTACATTAACACAAAGTGGACAATAAATGACCCATATTTTGTTCCAAATAATTGCTTTTTATTTCTACTTGTCATAAAAAAGATGTTTACATTAACACCAAGTGGACAATAAATAATTATATTTTGTTCAAAATAATTGCTTTTTTGCTTTACTTATGATAAAAAAATACAGTCCATAAATTTTTCATCACTTATACCACTTATATTGGAACCGTAGAAGTACATTCTAACAAGTTAGAGGACTAAGTGTTGGTATTTTCTTTTTTGTTTCCCTTCTTGGCAGCCAATACAGCGTGAGTCTCACTCTGGGAATTGTAATTACAGGCAATGTCCCTGTTATCCTTAGCTGACCTCTCAATTGCCCAGTTGAACTTATAAATTCATGTACCTCAATATATTTCTCTGACCTTGGGCCCACGATCCCATGACCTTCAGCCCATCCCATCCCATCCCATGAGCCCATCCCACGAGCCCATCCCAGGTTTTCCAGGCTGCCGTTATGCACGGCACGTTTTCTCGTTATCGGGGAATATTTCTGCTAATTAATTTCAAAATTTCTTGATTAATGATAGAGATACGAACCGGACATGAAACAGACCCTTTTAAACTTTCATTTGACTTCTAAGTGTAAACTTGATCTTGGAGCTAGGGGTCTGAGTCTTGCGCGTAATCATTTTGTGGGGTCGAATCTACGTGAGTTTTTTTTCATGTTTTGTCTGTGTGTGTGTGTGTGTGTGTGTGTGGTGTGTGTGTGTGTGTGTGTGTGTGTTTTCTTTCTTTAATGGTTTGTATTTGTATGTATGCCTTTATATAAAACAACAGTATGTTCAGTATTTGCATGGCTTAAATGCATGCATTTAGTCAATATCATCTTTATATAATGGTAAACTTTTTTGAACTGCCAAATCGGCTTATGATACTTCTCTGTTGTGTTGTCATATAGTTCATGAAGGAATCTAAATGTTTACGAGAAAAAAAAGAATGTCGATGGTGAGTTTCGAACTCACACGGCAAAAGATCTGTTTAACATGGACTGTATGCTTTACCACTGAGCTAATTTGCAGTTGGTACAAAATCTAGAAATATTCAGATGGTAACATGATTAATTACAGAGTTACGAACCTGATATAAAACAGACCCTTTTAACCTTTTACTTGACTTCTAAGTGTAAACTTGGTCTTGGAGCTAGGGGTCTGGGTCTTGCGCGTAACACATTGCCTCCTTATGGTAAACATTTATGCCAAGTTGTTTCAAAATCCCCTCATGGATAACAGAGTTATATATCGGACACGTAAAGATCTATTATGATATGACTTCTAAATATGATTTTGACCTTGGAGCAAGGGATCTGGGTATTGCGCGTGACACATTGTCTGATTATAGTTACCATTTATGCCAAGATATTTCGAAATCCCTCCATGGATAGCAGAAATATGGATGGGACACAAAAATAATCCTGTTAACATTTGAACACGATGTCTGACCTTGACCTTGGAGCTAGGGTTCTCATGTTGATAAACATTTATGCTAAGTACTTTTAAAACCTCTTGATGAATGGCAAAGTTACGATCCGGACACAGAACAGACTGTTTGACTTCTAGATGTGACCTTGACCTTGTAGAAAGGGGTCTGAGTGTTACACACGAAACGTCGTCTCATTAAGGTTAATATATTTATGCCAAACTATTTCAAAATTCCTTCATGGATGATAGAATTACAGCCCGGACAAGAATTTACAAAGTTACGGTCGGACGGACGGACAACGCAATTTTAATATGGCCACCTTTGGGGCATTAAAATCAAAGAACATACTGTAGTGTAAATAAAAAGTTATTTGCTGAAACATCTTTAAAGGATGTTATCATTAAATAAAATCCTAAAATTATCAAATGTTTTTTTTTTTTTAATTCTTGAAATAGATATATACTTAATCACTTAATAACAACATAATATATTAGGCCCTAACAAAATCTGAAAAATAGATCCCTCAGAAGCAACGAGGACAAAACAAATAGTAAATATTGCAGACTCGATCTGACTGATAGTTGGTTTAATTTGTACGCTAGTCAGCAGTGTACATGTATTTAGATAATTTACAACCATGCTTTACACGGAAAGAATTTGCAACCATGCTTTGCACAGAATGTCATGGATCAGAGGGAGATAGATCACTAAAACCCGGCAAACTCTATGAAATCTAAAGTGGTAGAATGTTCATGGCATGCATATATACATGTTTTTCTCCAAAAACTATCATTTGGCGGTTTGCTTAACAGAAGTAAATTGAAAAGCATGACAATTTTTTACAAATGTGGCAATACTAGTCATAGCATGAAAATAAGAAATATACAAAGGTATGTACCGTATTAAACATATTAACTTAATTTCATTAAAATTAAAATCAATTAAATTGCATCATATATCGTTACTAAGTCAAACAGTATAATAAATTTACAGTATATATAATATAAATTAAGTACATCAAACATTATCATTTCTAGCCCTCACAGCAAGATAAACAAACGCCACGAGCTTAACTAGAACAGACTTTTTTATGTAGACATCAGTTTTCTAAATTTTGTCATATTTGGCCATGTATAATAATACCTATTCAAAAGACGTGATCTCAGATCTCTGTACAATGGACAAACTAACAGAAAATGAAACTCTGATTCAACTTGATTCAAATTACATCGGCTACATACTCTTTCAGATCTAACAACATTTCTGTAGCGACCTCTTTCTATCTCTAGATTATGAGACGAACATCTTAAACTTGCTAAAGCGTTTCTATGAGCATCATTATTCATTATGCTTAAATAATTTTCTTGAACAAAATTGAACTTAAATTGTTTATATTAATCCAGTTTAGTAGATGAATCAAGTTCAGCCAAACATTGCTTTATACTGGTCATAAAATAGAGAAAAGTTGAAACTTCACAGGTCGCTCAACACGACAAAAACGAAAATGTTGCAGGCTCGGTTTATTTGAGCCTGTTCATGGACGGTAGTGGAAATGCATGCTACCGTCCACGCCCTCTAGCCCCGGGTTGAGCAGAACTCAACATTTACATATGCTAAAAGTACGAAAAGCAATTTAGAGACATCCGCAGATGTATTCAAACGGCAGTGAATATGGAACCTTCAATGATACACGTGTTGGGGCGTGTAATTCCATAAATAGCGGCGTTTGGTCCCCAGATAAAGTAAAGGGTTTGCCCAAAACGAGAAAACAATGGGCAGAACTAAACACACTGGAATTTAGGATGGGGATTTGAGGTTATGGAGCCTGCGTATCACAGGTCGCTCAACACGACAAAAACGAAAATGTTGCAGGCTCGGTTTGATTGACCCTGTTCATGGACGGTAGTGGAAATGCATGCTACCGTCCACACCCTCTAGCCCCGGGTTGAGCAGAACTCAACATTTACACATCCTCTGGACTACTGCATTAACATTTGTTTCAGATATTCTATCATAATTCCACTAAAAGGAAAATCCAAGTTCATTTAATAAGTTTCTCACATTAACTGACCAGCTACTTAACAATGTATCATTATGTCCTTGTGCCATCATTAATTTGTGCATTAATGTATTAGGCATATTCATAATGACTTTGACTAGAAATTAAGTAACGAAAGCCATTTTCTATTTGTATAAATAGATACAATAGCAAGTAAATTATTACCTAGGGTGTGACCTTACCATCACAACGTATCCAGCAGATTGTATATTAAGTTATGTCTTGTTTTATGTAGGAAGCAATAAAATACTTTTCTTGAATTTAACATACACTTAGATGTCATTTGGATTTTTGTTCAGTACTGACAATGCTCCTTCAGTAAATGCAACCTAAATGCATTAGTGTTTACTCCGTCTTTGTAGTTTTACACAGAATGTCAGTTTTTGTTTGAGGGTGAATACCTGTAATTAAATATTTCGCAGTCTGTGTTGGCTGAGAGATTCAGATCGCTGGCTTTAAATCGCTTGACCTTCACCGCTGTGGGTTAGAAATCTCGCTTCGGATGCAGTCTAACAATTCTTTTAAGAGAGAAAGGTTGATTTTTCTACCCAGGTGGGCTCATTGTGCCAAATAATGCTCGGGAGGAGCACCACGGGTCTTTCTCCCAAATTAAAATCTGAAAAATCGCCATATGACATCTAATTTGTCGGTGTGACATTAAACCTAACAGTTTGTCTGTGCATCTCAGTAAGTGTTAATTTAGCGGACAAAAGAATATTTCATTACATTTCTTAAACGCAATAAAATTTGCTTATCTTACACAACTTCTTAACACTGCAGAAGACGCAGCACTGTAATCGATTCTTACCTTAAATCCGCCATTTCTGATACAATAAGACGAAAACATTCTTATTAGTTCTTAATAAATATAGAAATAATGCAATTTCCTTTGGTCATTGTGGAAACGTCTAATGATATTCTACTGTGTAGTAGGGTAAGGGTTTGTCACAACATACTTGTCTAAATCGCAAAGTACAAAGAAGGTAGAAAGATAACAAAGAAACAACTAGAATTGTGTCCATAGGACACGGATGCCCTCACATACTGTGTCATCCTCAATATGGCAAAAATTATCAAAGAGCCATAACTGCAGTAAAAATACTCAGAGAAAAAATCCTTTCACTATGGCCATCGGCACATCAAGCTTGTTCATCTTTGAAAGTTTAAAACAAATCGGGCTAATAGTGTGGTCGGAAGCCGGACACACAAGATTTTTCTCTATATTCTATATAGCAAAACTATCAAAGGGCCATAACTGCAGTAAAAGTAATCATAGAAAGAATCCTTTCTTTTTGGTCATCTGCACATCTGTGTAAGTTTGAAGCAAATCAGGATAATCAAAGTCAAAGTTTCAAAGTTTATTTCATATCTCCATTAGGCCATAGACCCATGTGGCAATTTTAGTACATTGTACATACAAATATATAATAGTGTGGGGGAAATGCCGTTTTTAAGGGCAGATAACCGTTTTTCAATACTGGTGACCTATGACTTTTATTACATTTCTTTGTTTCTTAGTTAATTCACCGAAAAAGTCTACAACCAATAATTTCTGTGGAAGCGTCCTGGTGCCAACAGAAAGATTTAAATTTGTCTTACGTAGGAGATACTAAGTACTACGTAGGAGATACTAAGTCCTACGTACGAGATAGTAAGTCGTACGTAAGACAAATTTAAATCTCTCTGCTGGCACCAGGACGCTTCCATAAATTTCTGATACGTACGCGAGGTTATTGTGACAAAAATCATACCGCATTAACTGAATGTAAGTAATATTTGAAGCAATGTCAAGTTAGACTAACTGATTGTACACATACAGCATCTTTACATGTATTTGTATCTCATCCACGAGTACTCGGACTAAAATATTGATGTGAGCTTCAGGTAACTCGTTTGGACAAATCTAATGCATAGGCACTACAAAAATTTATTTCATTTTTTCGTCTCCTGTGATCATATCCGTTCCCAAAGTACAGCCAACTTGTTTGTGAGCCATTCAGGACTGATGATGACATGCATTTAAACTTTGGGAACGTCGGTTTCCTGCAAAATGTATATAAAAATTATCGTATTTATCGTATTGATTTCGGAAACTACCCTTAACTAATTAAAGTTGTTACGTTAAAAAATTTCATACTGCATTCGAAAGCTCCTAAGATATATTAAAAAGTTGGTAAAATGTTTCGACCACCTAGATTTCATGTAATGTGAGTTGGTTAATCAGCTAACACGGTTGCTAATTATTCCAACCTCCAACAGTGTTTATTCACTTCGTTGTCGTCATAAGAATTCAGTATTAATGGTCAGATATGACTTTTGAAGACTTGCTAATAGTGTATCTTTTAATTCATCCTGTATAATGCAAAAAAAAACAAACTCAATTTTTGTTGTGACGGGATTTTTTTTACAAACAATTCATCAGAGTAGCAAGTTTACTTTTCTCTTTGTTTAATTTCTCCTCGTAGTCCCGGATTTTGAAAATGCAGATCACTAATATAATAACTTCTGTCATTTTCTACGCGTTTTGTGTTTTGTTTTTGTTGGGTTTAATGTCTCACCGGCACAATTACAGGTAATTTAGCGATTTTCAGGCTTTAATGGCTGAGGAAGACCTCTACATATCCCCATGTTCCCAGAATAGTCCAGTCTTCTAGTTTACTTTTGACAGAGACATTTATAACGTAAATGCATGTGTATTGCATACTTTTGTTCATAAACGTTTAACTCTACGAGTACATATCCATTGTGCCTCTCTGTCCTGATGCATCTACACTACAAAAAAGTATTTCACCTCTTTGTAGTTGAAGATGAAAATGCTGTCTTTATCAAATCCATGCATTGTTTTGTATAGCTGTGTGATATCAGTACTTTCATGTCGTTAGTACAACATTGCTGAACTACCTTTCGGAGACTTTCTTCCTTTGTTAAATCCTTCATGCAATACACAAGTTTTATCGCACGCCTCTGAACGTTTTCAGTTGAAACGACGTTCTTTAGCAACTGGCTATAGCTCTAAACTGGAGCAGCTCTAATTCAACTACCAAGTTTCAACCTCGCGTCTTTGAGTTTTCCTTCTATTTCTATGTGACCGCATCACCTAAATATTCTGGACGTGTAAAAATAGCCCGATATTTATTTTTATAGGGAATCGATTCTATCGATCCCTCTACGGTAACATGCGATATATACCGAATGAGATAATACTATCGAATTAAAAAATGTGGTCTTCCGGCACGTGCACAGAGTGTCTGACTTCGGATTTTTTGGAAGAATACGCCTTTTCCTTGTGCGTAATAAGCGTCCACATAACTTGTTCGATCCGCAACGTCTTGCACATCAGTACAAATATGTGCAGTATTGTTTTTTATTCCATAATCTACCTTTAAAATTGATACAAACGCATATTTCTGGGCAAGCTTATCATGGACTGTAACGATTCCCGATTGAGGCACTGCCTTATTTCATATTATTCTTGGTATTGTGTGGGTATGTGAGCAACTGAGGACTACTGTTCTAAACCACAAAAACAAGCAGCAACGGATTCTAGATTAATTATGAGCTTTATATTCACATTCGAAATATTCGGAATCACTCCGCTAACTGTCTTTTGTATCAGTTTTTCTACATGAACCCACTCTCGCGCATATTCAAATTATACTCGTAATGCAACACGCATAAATAAAATTCCGTGAGCTTTGACTGGTTAACAGCATGGATAGACGGCGTTTTGACTGGTTAACAGCATATAGTGGCGCCATATTCTAGGAAGGTCGAAGTTAACCCTAACCCAAACCCTGAAATATCACTCAATAAGCACTGGCTATCCGTCCTTTCAGGGCTTTGATTAAATTTTTGGGACCACACTACACTAGCATATTCCAAACTTTTATAAAGAGGAAAAAAGTGTTAACATCCAATGCAGAAAATTATTGATAGGGCTTTTTGTTTCTTTTTTTGCAATATGCTCATTAAACGTGAGTTCTTCTTAAATCTTTTTTGTTGTTGATATTTTCAATATGGGTATCTACATATTGTGTATCAACACTTCCCTAGTTTTCCCGGCGTTAAACGTTAAATTTCGTTGCCATTTATCTGACCAAGCTGATAATTCTGACAAATCTGACTTTATATTCACTCTATCAGAGACATTTGATATTTCACGGTACATCTATGTGCCATCGGCAAATAATTTTACTATATTCTGAACAATCTCGGGCGAATGGTTAATATATATTAGAAAAAGTGTTGGACCCAAAACACTACCTTGATTAATTCCACTTTTGAAAATAATTCATTTAGAATGCATATTACCAACACGAACTTGCTGCTGACCTTTGTCTAGAAAGTTCTCAGTCCACCTTAAAGCTAACCCCTAATACCATAAGCGTACAGTTTATTCAAAAGTCTCTATCAAAAGCTTTCGCGAAATATAAGTATATGCATTCCAGACTACCACCACTTTCAAGTATATCTGTCCTTTCTTCGATATATTCTTATAATTGAGTAACGGCAAGAGTAAATTTCTCGGAAACACAGAGCACCACAAACACAGCAGCAGAGCCATGCATCGCAAGGTAGGCCCACAACAAAAGAAGCCGTAACGGAAGAATATTGTAGAGGGGTGTTGCTTCAAAAATCCAACAACAAGCACCTTATAATTATATGCAAAATACAGAATGGGGAATGGGATGGTAAGGGGTAGATATAAGGGTCGGTTGTTGGGGGAAAATGGAAAAAAGGAAGGATGAATGTTCAACAGGGAAAGCCACGCTCGTTAAACGCAGTCTCTCTACACCGTATACACGCACGTACACAAGACAAACACACACGCACGCACGCACTACTAACAAACACATAAAAACAAACAGACAAGTAAGAAAAACAACACAGTGGGGCACCGCCCAAGACACACACAAAGACACACACGCACACACAATTAAGAAGGAAAAACAACAGTGGGCCACCGCCCTAGGACGGCCGGTGTAATGAAGTATTTCGACCCCCATAGAATAACGACCCCCGGTCATTATTCTATAGAAAATGTGACTCCTTTCCTGTAAAATATTGACTCCCCTTATAAAAAAACTGACTCCCTTTGAAACTCTATAGAATAACGACCCTCGGTCATTATTCTATAGAAAAACTTACCCCTCCAAGTAAAATACTGACTCCCTAAAGATGACTCCCTTCGAATCTCATAGAATAACGACCCCGGTTATTATTCTATAAAAAAGTGACACCTTCCATGTAAAATACTCACTGCCGAAATGACTACATTCGAACTCTCATACAATATCGATTCCCGGACATTATTCTATTTAAAAAAGTTACTCTTTCCGTGTAAAACACCGGCTCCTAAAAAGACTCTATTAAAAAGTGATCCCCAACAAACTTAACGGACAATTTTACTAGATCTACAACTCTAATACCCTCCATTGCCAATAGTTAACATTTTGATTGTACTACTACTACTGGTGCCGCTACTTCTATTGCTATTACTACATGTACTTCTTCTTCTTCTTCCTCACTACTACTACTACTTCTACTTCTACTACTACAACTGCTACTACTGATACTACTATACCTGCTTCCATTAATACGTCTTGTACATCTACCTTTTCTTCTCCTGCTGCTGTTGTTGCTGTCACTTATTCCTCTGCTGCTGCTGCTGCTGCTGCTGCTGCTGCTGCAACTGCCACTTCTACTACTACTACTATTACTACTACTACTACTACTGCTTTACTGCCACTGCTAAGTATTGCAACTTCTATTAATACTAAGTTCTATGCTAGCAGTTTCTTGTGCAGTTTTCTTCTGAAGAATTACTTCATACCGAAGTTTGCAGGGATTATTGACACTGGTGTGTTTTGTGAACGTATTGTGAATTGTTATTTTCCTGAAAAAAATGTATACACCAAGATACAGCGTCTAGAAATAGAATCCCTTTTCCCGTTGCGGAATGCTCTGATTTCTGTGTCAAGTGATGGTATCTGGGGCTAATGGTCAAACGGAAGGACGGACGGACGGACAAGGGCAAATCTATATGCCCCCCTCCCCCGAGTCGGGGCATAAAATGCAGCAATTAGGCCTTAGATACATGAGTTATCACTAAATGACCGGGGGTCGTTTTTTTATGGGAGTCAATATTCTTCGTGAGGTTCAGTTTACTTCACGTGGGGGAGTCATAGTACTATGATCTGGAGGTCATAATACTATGACCGGGGGGTCACGTTTTCTATAGAATAATGACCGGGGGTCATTATTCTATGGGGGTCGAAATACTTCATTACACCGGCGGCCAAAATTGTGGTGGGCACGATAACTCACTTATAGTAAAAGGAGAGGGGTGCAAATGCAAGGGAGCGCACATTTAAGGGGAAAGGGGCGATGGGGGTGGGGTGAGAAATAGGAAAGAATCGCCAGCAACAGACAACATATGTAACACAAAATACGAGACAGACAGAAAAGTTGAAAATAGGGGCACCTATGGCAAGCCAATTGTCCAATAATTACGTGAACCCCAGTTCACGGTCGAAAAACTAGGATTAACGATCGATAAACTAGGTTTTTCGAACGTAAAACTAGGTTTTTTAAATACTAACCTACATTTTCGAATGAAAACATCAGATACCGGGCGTAAACCATAGTTTACGCTCGTGAACCCAGATTTGCGTTCGATAAACTAGGTTTCTCGATTGAACTATGAATTTCGGTCGTTATCCTATGTTTACGACCGTAAACCTGGGTTTACGAACGTGAACCTACGTTTACGAGCGTAAACTATGGTTTACGACGTTATCCTATGTTTTCGCTCGAAAAAATATGATAGTATTTGAAAAATCTGGTTTATCGAACGTAAACCTAAGTTCACGCTCGTAAACCCAAGTTCACGTTTGTAAACATAGGTTCACGCTCGAAAATATAGGTTCAGGTCCGTAAACTATAGTTCACGGTCGTAAACATAGGTTCACGTCCGTAAACATAGGTTCATGTCCGTAAACCCATGTTCACGCCCGAAATTCATTGTTGATTCTATAATCCTAATATATTGACCATAAACCAAGGTTTTCGTTTGATAAACTAGGTTTCTCGATTGAACTATGAGTTTCGGTCGTTATCCTATGTTTACGATCGTTATCCTATGTTTACGCTCGTAAACCCCGGTTCACGCTCGTAAACCATAGTTTACGAACGTGAACCTATGTTTACGACCGTGAACTGGGGTTTACAATCGTGAACCTACATTTACGAGCGTGAACTATGGTTCACGGCGTTATCCTATGTTTTCGCTCGAAAATATAGGTTAGTATTCGAAAATCTAGTTTTACGTTCGAAAAACCTAGTTTATCGATCGTTAATCCTAGTTTTTCGACCGTGAACTAGTGTTCACGTAATTATTGGACATTTGGCTTGCCATATACATGGTCAGCTTTTAACGAGAATTTGCAAGAATTCTCTCCCTTAATTATTGACTGTGTTAAAGCAATTCCCTTTAAATTGGATTGCCTCCCTTACATTAGCTAAGTCGTGTTCTTCATGACCTAAGTCAATAATTCTTTGTCATGGATTTTGGAATGACCTAATATTAGCCAGTTTTTGATATAAATCATGTTGTTTTATAGATTCATGTAAAAGTATTATTCATGTGAAGATTTAAAAAATTTCTGTAAAAAACCATCATGTTAGCTTATGATATTGCGAAATTCGTGTTGTCATGTAACAGAAAATGAAAACATAAATAAATTTCTTTTCTTTTGAAACTTTGAATCCCGCCAAACATTGAAATCCGAAAACTATTTCATAAACGAGCTTTCCCATAATAGTTCTCCTCGAGAAAAACGAAACTTGTGTGAAGATTTTGACTGACTGTTCTTGTCCATATAACGGTACTTTTGTTTAACTTTCATGCATAGAAGTTTACTCTTTAAAACATGATAAAATAAAGTAATAAACTAAGCAATACTGTATTTGACAGGTAATGGCAAAGAAAAACCCGAGCAATTTAACAAACTTAAAAAAACATACATGTTACTAAAACACGCACACACATGTTTTATTAACTGGTCTTGATCCAAGGTTTTCCATAGAAATCAAAAAAAAGAAAGAATCTATTGAATTATGAATCAAGTTTCTGATTTTTTTCTGATCAGCATTAGTGTATGTGTATCATAGAGATCCTAACTCATTTTTTTAACAATAAGCTCTGATTCATCCTGTCTACTAATTCATAGTTTCTAAGTTACTTGATTATACATAAATCAAATATGCCATTCAGATATGTGTTTGTACATACTATACAATTCAATCATGAAATCAAATTTATCGTGTAAACTAAAGTCTTTAGCTGTAAAGGTGGCTGCTTTTCATGCTCTCCACGAACAAAACCGTGACGAAAAAATGTAGATCGTACTAAAGAGATAATCCTACCGTGCAAATTCATGGAAAGCATGCCAATTTTTTATTTTTCTAGCTTGGATTTCATTTCTAAAATAAACATGATATTGCGCGTCTGTTAATTTTACCCTTTCTTTGCACATCGTGGAAACCATGCTGTGTCTTTTGTTAATCCCCCACCGTGGCGGAGGGATTATAGGAATGGTCTGCGTCCGTCCTTCCGTCCGTCCGTCCTTCCGTCCGTCTTTCCGTCCTTCCGTCCGTCCTTCCGTCCTTCCGTCCGTAACAAAATCGTGTCCGGTCCATATCTCCTAAACCCCTTGAAGGATTTTCATGAAACTTGGGTCAAATGATCACCTCATCAAGACGATCTGCAGAACCCATGAGTCAGCCTTGTTGGTTCAAGGTCAAGGTCACAACTCAAGGTCAAAGGTTTGAGCCTGCCATTTTGTGTCCGCTCTATATCTCCTAAACCCCTTGAAGGAATTTCATAAAACTTGGGTCAAATGATCACCTCATCAAGACGATGTGCAGAACCCATGAGTCAGCCATGCCGGCTCAAGGTCAAGGTCACAACTCAAGGTCAAATGTTTGAGCCTTCCATTTTGTGTCCGCTCTATATCTCTTAAATCCCTTGAAGGAATTTTATAAAACTTAGGTCAAATGATCACCTCATCAAGATGATGTGCAGAACCCATGAGTCAGTCATGCCGGCTCAAGGTCAAGGTCACAACTTAGGGTCAAAGGTTTGAACCTTCCATTTTGTGTCCGCTCTATATCTCCTAAACCCCTTGAAGGATTTTCATCAAACTTGGGTCAAATGATCACCTCATCAAGGCGATGTGCAGAACTTATAAGTCAGCCTTGTTGGCTCAAGGTCAAGGTCACAACTGAAGGTCAAAGGTTTGAGCCTTCCATTTCGTGTCCGCTCTATATCTCCTAAACCCCTTGAAGGAATTTTATAAAACTTGGGTCAAATGATAACCTCATCAGAACGATGTGCAGAAATTATGAGTCAACCATGCCAGCTCAAGATCAAGGTCACAACTAAGGGTCGAAGGTTTGAGCCTTCCATTTGGTGTCCACTCTGTATCTCCTTAACCCCATGAAGGATTTTCATCAAACTTGGGTCAAATGATTACCTCATCAAGAACTCATGAGTCAGCCATGTCAACTCAAGGTCAAGGTCACAACTGAAGGTCAAAGGTTTCAGCTCTGTATCTCCTAAACCCCTTGAAGGATTTTCATGAAACTTTGGTCAAATGATCACCTCATCAAGACGTTGTGCAGAAATTATGAGTCAGCCATGTCAGTTCATGGTCAAGGTCACAACTGAAGGTCAAAGGTTTCAGCTCTGTATCTCCTAAACCCCTTGAAGGATTTTCATCAAACTAGGGTCATATGATCGCCTCATCAAGAACTCATGAGTCAGCCATGTCAACTCAAGGTCAAGGTCACAACTGAAGGTCAAAGGTTTCAGCTCTGTATCTCCTAAGCCCCTTGAAGGATTTTCATGAAACTTTGGTCTAATGATCACCTCATCAAGACGTTGTGCAGAATTCATGAGTCAGCCATGTCAGTTCAAGGTCAAGGTCACAGCTAAAATCAAAGCTTTTACCCTTTCACTATCCATAGCAGTGGCGGGGGATTTAGCTGTCTTTCAGACTGCCTTGTTTAAATAAATATACACATTCTCTCCCCCCTCTCACCAGCTTTCAATGAGCGCCTAACTTGCAAATTACACTACATGTATTTCATTAGAATTATTTTTCTTTGAAGTAGGTTTTCTCCGATCGTCGAATGTTTAAATATTCCAATGATATTTAGCTTTCAGTCGGAAATTATGTAATTTATGTTGATTCGTATTGTTCTCATAAACAGTTTGAAGAAAAATCAAAGCTCTGTTCTATTCTGTTCTTTTAATTATTTTTTATTATTTTTTTGACTAATTAGACAAATATGAACGTTATTATTTCAAAAGACTATATTGAATCGTACGTCAGTTGTTGGTATATGCAGTTCCGTAAATTAACACGGTTTAAGTTACATCAGAACTTTAAGAAATCCACAAGTTTTTTATTTCTTGATACACTTTGAAGTAAAATGGAAGCAAGAAGCCTTTACCATATTACACTTAAAATTATATTATTGTATTGTTTATAAAGTCAAGAATACCTACATATGTGATAATAAATTGTCATGCTTTGGAAAATATGATTTATTTGCCTCTAAAGTAAAAGAAATTGAAAAGTTTACTGTTTTTCACTATATGTTCAGTATAAGCGACGGTGATACTTTTAAAACAAACTTGGAAGCAAGAAGATGTTCAGTTAGAAATAATATTTTCACTTCAAATTGAAGAGAAGAAATTGAAGTTTACTGTCATATCTGGTAAAATATTCACAAACCGAAAGACATCTTTGAAATTAATCATTAAAAATAAATTTCCTATATAATCTTTTGCTCAAAGTAATATCAATAGGGAAACCAATATTGATTATCGGATAATTTTCAAGGGGGACAACCTACTAAGATAAGCCAGTCAAATATAATAAAAGCTGGGGATGGTTACAAATCCATAAACACAGTTTTACAAAGTTTATAGTTGATTTCATAATCCTAGTATATCAATCGTAAACCATGGTTTACGTTCGATAAACTAGGTTTCTCGATTGAACTATGAATTTCGGTCGTTATCCTATGTTTACGACTGTAAACTTGGGTTTGTTTACGAACGTGAACCTACGTTTACGAGCGTGAACTATGGTTTACGATGTTATCCTATGTTTTCGCTCGAAAAAATAGGTTAGTATTTGAAAAACCTGGTTTTACGTTTGAAAAACCTGGTTTATCGAACGTAAACCTAAGTTCACGCTCGTAAACCCAAGTTCACGTTCGTAAACATAGGTTCACGCTCGAAAATATAGGTTCAGGTCCGTAAACTATGGTTCACGGTCGTAAACATAGGTTCACGTCCGTAAACATAGGTTCATGGCCGTAAACCCATGTTCACGCCCGAAATTCATTGTTGATTTTATAATCCTAATATATCGACTGTAAACCATGCTTTACGTTTGATAAACTAGGTTTCTCGATTGAACTATGAGTTTCGGTCGTTATCCTATGTTTACGATCGTTATCCTATGTTTACGCTCGTAAACCCCGGTTCACGCTCGTAAACCATAGTTTACGAACGTGAACCTATGTTTATGACCGTGAACTGGGGTTTACAATCGTGAACCTACATTTACGAGCGTGAACTATGGTTCACGGCGTTATCCTATGTTTTCGCTCGAAAATATAGGTTAGTATTCGAAAAACCTAGTTTTACGTTCGAAAAACCTAGTTTACCGATCGTTAATCCTAGTTTTTCGATCGTGAACTAAAGTTCACGTAATTATTGGACAACTGGCTTGCCATAGGCACCGCATTGGAACGGTCGCTAACCTAGGAGGTTTAAACGCGTTAACCTCGCACTTACCATATTCTTAACAAGTTAGGCAAGACAGTGTAAATAAAATCAATCCCCGCAGAGAAAGGGTCTCACATTAGTGACAAAATACAAGATCAGCATATAAAAAGGGTCAGTCTAAGATATAATTACACCAATGTACTCAACAACTTGTCCGAAGTCAGAGCACCAAGGGCCTTACTTTTAAGGGCACGACTAAACAAGCTGCAAGACAAAATTCCACTCCCTCCGTCTGTTTTGTAGGATTTACGAGAAAAGCATCAAGAAGTCTTATACTTAATATTAGTGAGACTTACAAAGTCTGTTGAGATTAAACATTTCCCATTTTATTAAAAAAAATGTATGTCAACAGGCCCATTTCCTCTTTCTGTGGCCCCCTTTACTGTGGCTTATCTCAACAGACTTATAAAATGCGATTTCAGCTTACATAACCTCGATGGGGATTCATCAGTGGCCTAACACTACAAAGATTTATTGCCTAATGAACAAGTCAATGTTATGCCATTACCACTGACCACAAAGTGATTAAACTCAAGTCAGATGTTGAGCTGAGAGAAAATAAACTTTTATGTGAGGATTAAACTAGATTGTGCAAAATTGGAGAATAAAAGTATAACAAAAATTAACATGGAAGTGTATAGGTAATCCAGTCAAGTTGAATTATATAAGTTTGCAATTTTTATAACATAATTAACATGAAAATGTATATATACATATTTCATATCATTGTTTCTGTAACATTTATTGTGGAATTTGACGAAGGAAACTAAAATGGAGTTTAAAGAAACGACCAAACCAGTATCAAGAATCCAGTTGACACCTACATTTAAGAAAACATTATGCATCATGTGTGGGAAAATAATTAAAGATTCATCGGACAGACTGCGACTATTCCATATTAAAACAGGGAAAACTTCTCATTGCTTATTAATTGAGAAGCTTCTGTGTGTTGAAATAAGTGACACATACAGTTTTGCTGACCATGTTTGTAAATGTTGTATGCGAAAGGTAGTTTCTGCAGAGAACAAGTTATCCAAAATGAAAGAATTATTCATGCAAACACAGTCAAATTTAAAAGGATCTCATGGAACTGTAACACAGAAAAGGATGTTAAGTACAGGCACACCAGATTCTAAGCGACCTCTTTTTTCACCCAGTAACAATGAACCGGCTTTATTACAGGTCAGTATTTTATAAACCATAGTTTATACATATTATTACATGACTCCTTGTATAAAGTACAAAATATTTACTGGTCAATAATGCAACGCATGTTTACCTAAAGTCAAACTTTGAGGATAAAGAATCTATATGTTTATAAAACATTTACCGAATGGCTTGCCAGTAAATAGTCGAAATTATTACATGTCTCCTTCCATAAATTGAGCCGTGCCATGAGTAAACCAACATAGTGGCTTTGCGACCAGCATGGATCCAGACCAGCCTGTCATCCGCGCAGTCTGGTCAGGATCCATACTGTTCGCTTTCAACGCCTTTTGTAATTAGAGAAACCGTGAGCGAACAGCATGGATACTGACCAGACTGCGCGGATGCGCATGCTGGTCTGGATCCATGCTGGTCGCAAATGCATTATGTTGGTTTTCTCATGGCACGGCTCAATTGTTGATCCATAGTTTGTGCTATTGGCTCGTCTATACATCAATACCTAATTTTACATTTACTCAGATCTTTTGCAATTAGTCAATTTTCTCTCTCTGTCTTACTCGCCAATTCCTGAAAGCAAAGCTGTTTATTGAACTCTTGGGGCAGTCGGCCAAAGGTTATATTACATCATGAACACATTTGCAACGATTGCTAATGAGATGGTGACTATTAGCTGGGATGAAAGCTGCCCAGTTCGTCCATTCGTTAGAGTAAGGGGTAAGATATATCGTTAACTTCAGAAAGTGTTAACAAAGAGGATGATTTTATGGCCAAGTGCTTCTAACGACTGATGCCAGTCTATTTATTAGCCATCGCACCATCAGCGACTAACTCAAGAGGGGTCAATCTCCAAACATGCGCAAAACTTAAGCATTATATCCTCTTTTGTCAAATTGATATATCTTAAAATCACTACTTTAGAATCTTTTTCATTTAAAAGAGTCAAAATCTCCTGTTTTCTGTTACAAAAAAATACTGTCAATGTTAGCATATACAATTTTTAAAAAGATAGATTTAAGAACCGTTTGTTTTACATATAGAGTGGGGAATCGGGAACTTCCACTATCTCCCCATGTTGAAGTACATCATTTCTACCTTAAAAAAAGTGAGAAAAAAAAAGAAGAACAATTTTATTTTTATGATCACATTCATGTTATAAAACTAAGCATGTTAAAAGAGGAATATCTAACAATGTCTCATTACTTCCTGTGCAACATATTCTGTAACGTAATATTTCGTCTTTGCCATCTTCTTTGAGCGTTCTGTTTGTCAATTTTTTTCTCGGAACAACTACCGCGCACAACAATAATAATAACTTCGCACTATAAGAACTATATGTAACAACATTTTTAACACAATTATTGATTAGAGGTTGTTTAGCAACTTATAATGTAAAGTACAACAAAATACTTTTCATTGAAAAATACTTAATTCATAAACAATGTGGGGTACATAGAATCACCAACACACCGGAACACATTTGAATCACCATATCACCAAAACGCACTATAATTTAACAGCAAGGGTAGAGATAGTAATTCCTGAAAAGTCTGGCCCGCTGTGGTGCTGAAATTAATTAGTATAATATAATCGTTGATTCCTGATAATTGATAAATACATGAATATTGATGATATGCATTTCAGTAAAACGCCTAAAATTGTCAACACTTTAAAGAAAGAATTTAACAAAAAAAAAAGTTTTGGTGTTGTTTTTATTTTTTTAAGATTGTCACATTAACTCATAACATAGAAATAACAAAAATTGAAAATACCAGATATTTTTTTAATTTAATTTTCATATGAAATCAACTGTATACAGAGCTTTTCGGTGTAGAGGATAACTGATAAAGTTTTCGTGCTTCCCATTTAAAAGAAATTAAATCTAGTATGTATTTTAGTATGTATCAGATGGAATATATATATTATATATCACATTCACATATTAACAAAATTCCCGATGGTTTTTTTTCTCCCCTGGCACTGATTGTTTACTTATGCACTGATTTAGTCAGTACCGGCGCTTATTTCAATAGGGAGAGCGCCGATCTACGGATCACGGGGTCGTGAGTTCGATCCTTGGGTGGGCCGTATGTTCTCCGTGACGATTTGATAAAAGACATTGTGTCTGAAATCATTCGCTCTCCATCTCTGATTCATGTGGGGAAGTTGGCAGTTACTTGCAGAGAACAGGTTTGTACTGGTACAGAATCCAGGAATACTGGTTAGGTTAACTGCCCGCTGTTACATAACTGAAATACTATCGGTAAAACCGATGGATGCTTCCCGAAAGTGGAATTTACTGACTGGGCATATATAGTTTAAAGGGCAATATCTCACACTGAAAACTCATTCCAATGGATAATGAAGAAAATATGCGTACCTCCTCTTGAGAGCGAAGCGTCCTATGAATTTTTGCTGAATTACAGACAGTGGTTGCTGAGAAATATTCCCCACTATGATGGCGCTGTAGTTTACTAATGTTGAATAATCAAAGCGCAATATATCAGTGAAAATCATCCAACCGAAACATGAAGATAATATGCGCATCTCCTCTTTTTAGTAATGCTTCCTATGAAGGATGGCTAAATTCAACAAGTGCTGTGAGAAATATATCGACAGAATGTACTATATAACTACGTTGATATCAAAGGGCAACTCGATGAAAAATCATCTGATCGAACATGAAGAAATATGCGCATCTCCTCTTCTTAGTAATAGCTAAATTCCAACCAGTGGTTGCTGAGAAATATATCGGACAAGAATTGTACTATAGTATACTACTGTTGAATAATCAAAGGGCAATAACTCGATGAAAAATCATCTGATCGGAACATGAAGAAAATATGCGCATCTCCTCTTCTTAGTAATAGCTAAATTCCAACCAGTGGTTGCTGAGAAATATATCGGACAAGAATTGTACTATAGTATACCATTGTTGAATAATCAAAGGGCAATAACTGGGTGAAAAATCATCAAACCGGAACATGAAGATAATATGCGCATCTCCTTTTGGTAGTAAAGCATCCCCTGAAGTATGGGTAAATTCCAACCAGTGGTTTCTGAGAAATACTCCGGACAAGAACTGTACTATAGTATACTATTGTTAAATAATCAAAGGGCAATAACTCAATGAAATATCATCCGACCAGAACACGAAGATGCGCATCTCTTCTTAATAGTGAAGCTTCCTATGAAGTTTCGCTGCATTCCAATTAGTAGTTGCCGAGAAATATCCCGGACAAGAATTGTACTATAGTATACTATTGTTGAATAAGCAAAGGGCCATTACTGGGTGAAAAATCATCCCACCGGAACATGAAGATAATATGCGCATCTCCTCTTGATAGTAAAGCTTCCTATGAAGTATGGCTAAATTCCAACCAGTAGCTGCTGAGAAATACTCCGGACAAGAATTGTACTATAGTACACTACTGTTGAATACTAGTAAGCAAAGGGCAGTTACTCTGTGAAAAATCATCCGACCCAAACATGAAGACAATATGCGCATCTCTTCTTAATAGTGAAGCTTCCTGTGAAGTTTCGCCACATTCCAACCAGTAGTTGCCGAGAAATATCCCGGAGAAGAATTGTACTATAGTATACTATTGTTGAATAGTCAAAGGGCCATTACTGAGTGGAAAATCATCCAACAGGAACACGAAGATAATATGCGCATCCCCTCTTGATAGTAAAGCTTCCTATGAAGGATGGCTAAATTCTAACCAGTGGTTGCTGAGAAATACTCCGGACAAGAATTGTACTATAGTACACTACTGTTGAATACTAGTAAGCAAAGGGCAGTTACTCTGTGAAAAATCATCCGACCCAAACATGAAGACAATATGCGCATCTCTTCTTAATAGTGAAGCTTCCTGTGAAGTTTCGCCACATTCCAACCAGTAGTTGCCGAGAAATATCCCGGAGAAGAATTGTACTATAGTATACTATTGTTGATTAGTCAAAGGGCCATGACTGAGTGAAAAATCATCCAACAGGAACACGAAGATAATATGCGCATCCCCTCTTGATAGTAAAGCTTCCTATGAAGGATGGCTAAATTCTAACCAGTGGTTGCTGAGAAATTCTCCGGACAAGAATTGTACATGTACTATAGTATACTACTGTTGAATTATCAAAGGGCAATAACTCTGTGAAAAATCATCCGACCGGAACACGAAGTTGCTGAGAAATATCCCGGACAAGAATTGTCCTATAGTATACTACTGTTGAAAAATCAAAGGGCCATTACTGGGTGAAAAATCATCCAACCGAACACGAGGATAATATGTGCATCTCCTCTTGATAGTAAAGCTTCCTATGAAGTTTCGCTAAATTCCAACCAGTGGTTGCTGAGAAATATCCCGGACAAGAAATGCGGGACGGACGGACCGACGACTATATGCTTCCCCTTCGAGGAGCATAAAACGGCTTTAAACCAAAAAGAAACAAAACCGGATATTTTTGGCCATTTTTCAATTATCATCGATAAATATAACATCTAAACAAACATCCTATAAAATTTAGCTTGTGAAGAATAACACAACAAGCAAACATTTAAGTAAATCAACACGATGAAAAGTTGTACAATAATGTAAGTCTAAATTATATCCTAAGATACTGTATATACACATGTATATTAAAATAATAAAAGCAGGACAGAAGAGGTTACTAGAAACTTATTTAAGCAAGTAAGATACTGAAATCGGCTTAAACAAGAAAACATCGGCAATAAAAATTTCTTGCACTTGTGCTGTGCAGTCGTAAGTAAGAATTAATCATTCTAAAGCCTTGGCTATCACAAATTTGGTCGAACTTGTACTGGTTTTTTTTAACAAAAATAAAAATCGTTGGAAAAGTGAACTTGAGATGTTGCACGTTTCATTACCTCTCATGAACAGACTCAATCAAACCGAGTCTGCTGTTATTCTTTTTGTTTGCATTCTTTGCTTCCAAAGGATCTTTTTACAGATTTTAACAACTATCACAACAGCAATCTTTAAGTGCCGTGCGGCGGCTGTAAAAAGTCTCGCCGTACTTGGATTCAGTGTTGTTATATTTTCTGATCCTTTAGGATCACGGAGTGCAATTCGTGTAATAGAGTTCCGCTTAAGCCGGTGCTAGGGAGCGTGAGAGGTGTTGTACGTTTCATTACCTCTTATGAACAGACTCAATCAAACCGAGTCTGCTATTATTCTTCTTGTTTGCATTCTTTGCTTCTAAAGGATCTTTTTACAGATTTTATTGAGCAGGACTTTAACTATTCATCTGCATATAAATTTAAGCGTTCAACAACTCTTTTACGGCGCCAGGTACAGACCCAGGGTAAATTGTCGGGAGGAGACAAATATCGTGCACACACACACAATGCACGCATACCATGTTTCCAAAGTAAAAAAAAAAAAAAAAAAAAAAAAAAAAAAAGAGTTTGTGACAGGCAGCTCAAAAGTGTTTGGTTGATTTTATGTAATGCTGGACTGAATAGAATATTTTCATTTGACAATTCGGATTACCAACTAAAAGAAGATGGGCATTTAAAGGATGAAATTGCCTTAAATCGTGGAAGAGTTTTGTCTTTTGATTTATGTATTTTGTACAAATAAAAAGAAAATGTCTGACGTCTTCAGTATCATCTCCACATGAACAGCTTGCGTCCTGAGACAGATGGTTGTAAAATAAATGAAATTTGAATTACTGCACATGTTTCTACGCCTTGCATGAATTATAGAAAATTTTCCCTCCCTTACAAGATACTACTTTGGAGTGTCTGGTTTTGGAAAAAGTGCTATTTTTAATAAACTTTAAAAACTTGACAATGTGCTTGCCGCTCTTATTTCAGGACTCAAATTGTTCCATACATCAATAGCAGAAGGCACAAAGTAAGTAGTAAATATGTGAGTTCTTCGACTGGGGTTTGTACAATTTTCGGCGTTTCTAAAGTTGTAAAGTTGTTAACAAGCTTTGGAAAAATATTATTCAAATATTCGAGCACATCACCGTTACAGATTATCATTCAAAATGTGATTAAAAGTTTTTTATCATGAGGAAGAATTGACCTCATGACCGATATCGCAGAAAATCGATATCAGGGGACCCAACAGCTATATGGTATTGGTAACGGGTGACCGGCATTGCGATGTCGATATCTGTTGCCTCCGGCAGGGGCGTACCTGCATGATTTTGAACTGTTCGCCAGAAAGACGAACAGCATAACTATGAGCCAAACAACGAAGCTGCGACTGGTATGGAGTAGGTCTCGATTGGATTGTGTTTACAAGGATGTTCTAGTTTTTCTTGTTATCGTTTTTGAAATCATCGTAATGTTTACATGACTTCTGCATCCGCATTTTGACAGTTTTTCATAAATGCGAAATGTCAGGTTTTATCCAATAATCATTAATATATCTTTCTCACACGAAAGTAAACATTTTCTAGAAAACGTAAACAACATCTAATTTTTGCACACGAAAATTCAAACTGCGTATAAGCGAGTTATTTCGGTATTCTGATCTGGATGTAGATTGATATATTTAATTGCACGTCGATATTGACGTTAAATGTTATATTAAGCGCAAACGTTTTTTATTTGTGACCTCGGATGACTGAAGCATTTTTGTTCACCCTTTGCATGCTTGAGTACCAATGTTTTACTTTGGGCCTCTATGGCCGACTGGTTAAGGTCGCTAACATTGAACCACTTGCACCTCAACGATGTGGGTTCGAGCCTCGCTCAGTGCGTTGAATTTTTCATATGAAGAAACCATCCAGCTGGCTTACGGAAGGTCGTTGCTACTGACCGGGTGTCCGTCCATGATAAAATAATGCAAGGAGGAGCACCTGGGGAAAACAAACTAAGGCCAGAGTTTTTTTATCTTTCGTTTTACGGGAGATTTTTGAAAAATGAGCAGGGGGAGGAGGGAATAAAAATAAAAATAAAAAGCTTGAAAGTGAGCATCTCGGAAAAAAATAAAAATAAAATAGAATTTTTTAAGATTTTTTTTATTTTGATTAACTTTCGTTTCAAGTTTTGTTAACTTGTATTTGTGTCCAGTATTTAATATTGTGATGTATTGTTATGTTTTAAGACTATAAAAGCCATTTATACAGGATGAACATTGAATAAAATTTTCATGCATGCTTGTGAATAAACTGCTTCAGGCACTGTAACTCACACTGGCAAGTCTTTAAAATTCAGAAAGCTTGTTTTACTTAATTTAAGTGGAAGACAAAAATTATTTTATCTGTTACAACAGCCACAGTAAATTTCAGTGACAGCAAGTAGAGACTAAACACATCTGGTATAAAGTGGCCTAGTAGTGTAGTAGTTTTGGTGGTTTGGTTTGCTTGCATCTTCATCTGTGTAACCTCTGCTTTTTATACATATTATTTACTTATTGCATCTTTCACCAATATCATCTTTAACGAGCTAACTTAACAGTTTATGCCAGCTCATAATATACTGGATTTTATCAGCAAAATAAAGTATTTAATAACTTTGAATAACAGTCACAGTGCAGAGGGCAAGATTTTTTTTTCAGTGATGAAAAACGAAAGATAATCTAGCAAAAAGTAATCTGAAAATTTACCTCATTTAACTCATTTGCACCTTTTTATAATACACTTAGTTAAAGTACTGAAGTTGCTTCTGTAATTTGCACCTTTTTATACTACACTAAGTTCAAGTACTGAAGTTGCATCACTTTTTGTCAAATATTGTCTCCAATAAAAAGTATTCCTTATTATTCTTTATACACTTACGAATTCTATTGAAGTTACAAAAGAAATGGACCATCTGTCTGAGATTTTGCCAACACTACCAGCTGCTTTATGCCAGACAGTCCCAAGCCTGTGTAAAGTGTGAGGGGTCACCATTGAAATAAAAATGTAAAAAAAATCTGCTGTTACAAACATTTATTTGTTCTGCAAACAACTAATGTTTTGAATAAAATTTAATGTCAAAGCACCTTTGATATTGTATTACCTTTCTATGGCAAACTTGTAAGTTGAATCTATTGAAAACAAAATGTGAGTAAGACAATCTTTAGACAATTTAATACTTTTATTACTGTCACTTTTATGAAAGGATTATTATGTACAATATTATTATTCCCGAAAAATATATAGTTTGAAAAGTGTCTAAAAAAATTTGGACACAATCATCGTCCATCCACCCGTGTAGAAGAGAGAAAAAAAAACGTTAAAGATTATCGGTAATTCAGTGATAAACTAAGTAATGTTGACCTTGTTTTCATGATCAATTTACACCCCCTCTAAGAGCTAAAAGAAGTGTGTCAGTATCTTGACATCTGAAGCGGAGATCAAAGCGGTATTTTTGCTCGAGATTGTCATGACATTACGTCATGTTTTCGCTCCATGTGACATATCACTGTCTGATCGTACCGCATCGGTTCTAAAAATTGCTGAGAAATAGAAATCAATAAAAAATTTCTTCTTTAATTTGTTATCAAAAGCGAATGTGCTATATCCCGTATAAAAGGTAAATGTCTCAAACGATAGTTACTATAGTGGATATCCTACCTCTGTGACCTATTTGCCCTCAAGGAATTTACATTATTGTTTGACAAGAAAAAACTTTTAAATTGTTGGTCAAAAAATTCATGTACAAAGATTCATTTAAAACTTAAAACCGCAGTGACATCACATTGCTTTATTTTAAAATCGCATTTCTACTTATGTCACGAGGTCACGTAACCTATTCTGCCGCACTAACAAATCTGTTTGCCAAAAATCGTCTTACTCCATGTATTGTAATCGCAGCCGCTCTTTCATTATTTAAGATTTTTTTATTCTGTTTTTTGTACTTTCTGGTCAAAAGTCTGAATTTTAAGCCCTTAGTATTCATCATTTATTTACTTTTAGAAAGAAATAAGTAACTAAGATCGCGCTGTTTGAATTTTTACAAATGATTATCTGAAAATTCGACCGTTTTTATAGAATTTTGCCTACATTTCTGTCGATATCTTATTAAAATCATTATAGAATTCAAAAAGTATTATTTCTCAAGGGGTGTTGAAAACTTGAAGCGAAAATATTAAAAAAATGAATGCACTACACACGGTTTTTGTGTACGTGTCAATGTAAATTAGATGTTACGATAGGTCACACGTGCTTGTGGAATGGAAAATTACCGGCATGACGTTTTGATATCTTTACGATTCGCGGGTAAATTCCAGTCAATCCAGGTAGCGACTGAACCATCTCAAAGTTTGTTGACGTTTTGTAGATGTAATTTCTGAATTTTGGTAAAGTAAGGACGTAAACAAACCACTCGCCCGATCGGTCGAGTACACAGCGAGGTCCACTCGTCCTACTCAGACTTAACTCGCCGATGCGAGCAGGCGAGTGCCGACAAATGTACGGCAAAACACGAGATTTTGCACGCGTTAAACTCCCTTCCTGTGAAATTACGTCCAGGTGAAAATACACTAATTTTATTTTCTTTGGGGCTGTAAACAACCGACCGGCGGAAAAAATAAAATAAAATTCGGGAAAATGAATTTTAATTTTATTCCACTTTTGCAATATTTAGGACCGGCGCTCCCGTAAAACGAAAAATAAAAAAACTCTGGCCTAAATGAAATACTGTCAATAGGACCAGCTTTCATCAATAAAACTGTTTCTTTGGAAACAATATACATGTATGATATAAAATGAAGAAAAATATCGAATGTGTTACCACTACCCGTTCCTGGGCGGTGCTAACAGTGTTTTTTTTTTTGACATCGCTGTCTGTTTGTATGCGTCCGTACAGGAGTGCGTATGTGTTTCTACTTAAGGCGGGCCTGTTTGGCGATGGGTGGCTCTTGCTTTATTTGCCTTATGCTTGCAAGGAATCTACCCGTACCTTTTCCAAAATAATTACAGGAACAAGTAAATCTATTTCAAAAACGAATTTGATAAATCTCATGCAGATGATATTGTTAAACGAAGAACTTGAAATAGCCGCCTAACTCCCTTTAGGCTTTACATTTTATTGCATTTTTTCACACTTTAAGTAAGCTTTTTCATTTTCCCGGTGTTGAATTTGATTGTACGCACAGGCGTATCGGCGTATGCCCAGGTACGCCCCTGTCCGGGTATTATCACCTGGATGTTTATTTCAATTTCAAGAGGTTTTCCATAACTGACATGCACTTTTAGTTACAAGGTATGTAAAAGAAGCAGCTTTTCGTAAGAAATTAAAAAAGTCATTTTTACCATTACAATACTTAATATGTAGTTTCTTAAATGCTATTTTGTATTTTTGTCTTTCAAGTCACAAAATATCAATAAATAAAACAAATAAATTTTAGAATTGACATTGTAAAATCATGTCGATTTATAATAGTTAATACTGCTCTTTCTTTTTTGTGTGACATGTAGAATATGTTATCAAATGTTTCAGACCCCAGGTTAAAATCCTGATAATGACCTTGTTAGATTTTTACAACCACGTCCATTTTTAAATCACAAAAGTACATATACAAGTTGTGTTTTTTGAAAACGGTTGATTACAATTTGTACTATTACATGTGTAGATTTTATTTTATTTATTTATTTTTTTTACTATAAAATGGTTAAATATCATATCAATATATCAATTAAGTAATTCTTTATATATCGGGAAAGTAAGAAATTAAATGAATCGAAAATTATGGTATGTTTGTAGAATAAATAAAAGGGAGACTTGTGTCACCCTTGGTTAAATTGATCATTTTCTCTTTCCTTTAAAAAATATTGGCAATCAGCGTGGTATTTTGCCATATTCAATGTGAAAATAACTACACAAATTTTACCAAACTGTTGCAAAATAATAATTAAAAAAAAAAATGACGCGAAAAAGTAAAATGGCATTATAATTAAAGTCAAAATGTATTTATAGCCTTATCAGTGTTGTATATGTCTGTGTTGTTTTAACGCTCCTTATTTAGTGGTTATTGGGGGCCAGTAAAACGGTTATTTACGCGTGATGGATCAACAATTTCTATCACCATTCATTACAGTATAGAAATGACATTCATGTAAAATCATTTCAAATTGAACATGTACAATCAATTATGAAAGTTTCATAATGACGATTTTCATGATAACTGAAAAAACAAAACATCATGTCAGGAACGAATCAAAAATAAAGATGAAATTTAATTAAAAAATACCGTATGATGAATCAAATGTTGAACTTTAGAAATATTTTTGCACGTAAGGTTTCTTATTTTCAGTAATTTTGTTATTAAGTGAAATGTGTACACGCCCTTCTTATTTCTATATAGAAAATCTGACCGCTATCGATTATTGGCCGGAGGAATATTCTTCGGTATGTGTATTTGTCTGTCAGATGATGGTTTGTTAAAATTTTGTTGTAGAGTAAAAAAAAAACATTTTGTTTTAAAACAACAATTGGGATTAAAATCTACAAGCCATTTGTAGACCAGGCATTTATCACGGCAAGATTATGGCTAACAATTCCTTCAAGATCAGTCAAAGAAGATGTAGTACATGTTAAAGAAGTGTCATTCGCAAAATTACGTGCAATACATAATAAATCTCAATGATATCATTTACATATACAAGAAAGAATTCCCATATTGACCACACCTCCGATAGTTTTCATGGGAACTAGAAAACCAGAAACACTTGTGTTTTTGGTATAAGCCGTAGGGAACCGACAGACCGACTGTTTTAATTTTACCAACACAACATATCATACACTTTTCCAATATATTATTTCAAGGTTAACATAAATCATAATGTATACATGACAATGCTTGATATAATCAAGAAATTACGACAAAAAATAATATCAACTGTATCTAATTCATATTGAAGGTAACACATCTTTCAGCCCTTAATGACTTACAAAAAAATATAAACGTCTATCGTGTTCTGTTCCCAGGCTAAATAAAAAAAAACTCTCACTCTTACACGCACGAAAACTTCGTGCAGAAAATAAACCGACGCCTATCGGAGTTACTGGACAAAGGGAAATAAGTTTTTCGTCTGATTCATCATTTCCATTCGTTTTGAATGTCTATCTGAATGTCTAATGTCTATCCAATATGCATTCGTTTCGAATGTCTATATGAATGTCTAATGTCTATCCCACTGCCAACTTCAGGGACCTTTTCAAACGACGAAAATATCATTTATTTCCATAAATTTTCCTAAACAACTTAAAAGTGAAATAGGACGATAATTAGAAGTCAGCTTATCTCCTTTCTTAAAACACGGTTGTGATGTAATCCTTTGTTAGTTTTGTCCATTATATAGGTTATTATACCGACACCGTTCTATACACACGATTACTTTACTATACCTGTCCATTATTAATCTGTAACTGTCCATTCTTAAAATAATGGATACTTTAAGAATGGACAGGTATAGGTTAATAATGGACAGGTATAGTAACAACCTTGTACGTTAGAGGTGTGAGTTCATTAACCTAAGAAATTCGAAAGCTTCGAAATATAAACTGCTACGTTTTACAGAACTTGTAACTACAATAAAAAACTGAAGAGGAACGTATGACTTTAACCCAAATCGCCCCACAAATTATCAGTCAAATGAAAATCAAACAATGTGCCAAAAGTAATTACAGAATGTTAGTTTAAATCTTCAACCGTTAAAAAGTAATAAAGTCCTCTTTGTGTACTCCTAAATCGCAATAAAAAAGTATCGCAGATATACACCTGGTATGGCATTTTCAGTCAAAAATAGATGAAAATAGGCAACGTTATGTAAAAACAAGAGCTGTCGGAGTACAGCAACGCTCGACTATTCAACAGCCTTGTCAATTGAATGAATATCAAAGTCGAAAAGGGGGCATACTTTTGTAAGATTGCAAAAAGGGTTATTGAACCTGTACAATGCATATCAGCTCATGACAATGAACAAATGTGCAAGTTTCAGTCCATTCCCTTTAGTTGGTACTGAGATACCAGCTTGCATGCACAAATTTAACCAACAACTGTTCAGTCGAAAAACTGGCATACTTTTGTAAAAATGCAAAGTAGAGTTATGGAACATGAGCACTGCATGTCAGATCATCAAAATGAACAAGTGTGTGACGTTTCAATCCATTTCCATTAGTATGTACTGAAATACCAGTTTACATATAAAAAATTATACAAAATAGAGTTATGGAACCTGTGCAGTGTAAGTCAATTTATCACAATGAATACGTGTTTGAAGTTTCAATCCATTCTCACAAGTGGTTACTGAAATACCAGCTTACATACAAAAACTTAACCAAATCGGGACGCCGACGCGGACATCGACACATGGATTAAATAAAAAAGTGGAAAGCCACAGGTCGCCTAACACGACATAAACGAAAATGTTGCAGGTTCGGTTTGATTGAACCTGTTCATGGACGGTAGTGGAAGTGCTACCGTCCACGCCCTCTAGCCCCGGGTTGAGCAGAAGTCAAACATTTACACATGTCATAAGTACCAGAATGTAATTTAGAGTACAAATCCATGAAAAACGGCGTATATTCCCCAGATAAAATAATGGCTGTGCCCAAAACGAGAAAACAGTGGACAGAATTAAACAAACTGGAGTCCAACAGCTCCACCTATTTTTGAATAATCGAGCTGAAACACATAATTTTTCTTTCTTTTTCAAATGCTGCAGACCTATCTTTCTCATGCAGTGTTCGTGTAAAATTGGTTAAATGTGCCAAAACTGACATTCGTTGCAGTCCTACCAAGAAATGTTCAATTTCTCATTTCTACTACAAAGACAAAAAGAATGAAAGAAAAAAAAAAACGTCAATTTCCCTAAAGTTTTACTGTACGTTTCGGTATTACCAGAACATTTGGCCGTAATGATCTTAATTGAAATTGAATACAATTGTCTTGCAATAACGATGCTATTCATTGTAATAACGAAATATTTTCTCGTAAAAAAAACAAGATATGAGTCATAACGAGTAAAGATTTCATGTGATACGGGTAAATTTCTTCTAATAAAATTGAAAGAATATCTCGTAATTACAAGATAAGAACGATTGTTTTCTGATAACGATATAAAATACATATACATACATTTTCGAATGTCTTCATCTGGACCCGTCATCTATTTTACTTGATTTATATAAAACTGCAAACTCAGCACGAACAAAGCATGGGCAACTATATATCGTAAGGCCAAGTTTAATTTTACTTTTTGTAAAGGTACTTCAAATTATTTATAAATATGACAAAACGAGATAAAGAATCAGCACTGAATATCATTAGTGTTTAAAAAAACTTTTAATTGCAATAAATATTTATATGCAATCTAATTTAAACTCCATTTGGCTTGGTATTTTTATTTAGCACAGAGACACAAATCAATGAATTGTCTTTGCCTCAAAGAGGACAATATTAGAGACATAATATAATATCACGACAATCTTGATTTTTTCGTGAGGACCGTGTTTTAAGTCAGAGAAATGCCTCAAACTATCCATTATGTGAAAGAATGGACAATCTCGGCGCGTTGCGCCTCGATTTGTCCATTCTTTCACATAATGGACAGTTTTCGGCTTTTCTCCTTTACTTAAAGATTGGCAGTACAATCGCTAATTTCCAAATTTCAGGAAAAACACATTCTGACAAAGACCTATTAAATAATGTACAAAGAGATTTAGATAATTTTTTTACAAATATTTTTCAATACTTTATGACTAATTAGGTCTTCTCCGACCGCTTTGTTAATATCTAAGATTTTCATTATGTCCTGAATTTCGGATTCTTGTATTTCTATAGTGGATAGACTAGCATCTGTATACTCGGTCATTCTTCAATTTCGTCTAGGTGTGATATTGATGCAAAGTATTCATTAGACAATTAGCATTTTCAGAGTCAGAAAAGTTTAACGTTTCTGTGACGTCAAAGTTTTCAAGGGGGTGGGGATAACTTCTGAATAAGTTTTAGTTTTAAGAAAACTACGTAAAATATTCCAATATTGTTTTTTATTGTTTGTATTCGTTGTCCTCCAAGTTGACATATTTTTTTTCTTTGGCACGTTTTTCTAAATTATTTATTTTGTTTCTTAATTTTTACGGTAATGGTTTGTATTTTAGGTAGAAACTGCAATGGATTTTTGTCTATCACGTTTGCGAGAATACAATCTTATGGTTGAATCGTACCATGGTTTGTCGTATGGTCTAATAGTAACTTCTTTATATTGTATACACTTTTTCATACAATCTAATAGTTTTTCGGTAAATAAAACTGCAACTTCGTTAACGTTAACAGAATTAGGAAACGTCAAATCAGCATTTGAGCCGTGCCATGAGAAAACCAACATAGTGGGTGTGCGACCAGCATGGATCCAGACCAGCCTGCGCATCCGCGCAGTCTGGTCAGGATCCATGCTGTTCGCTAACAGTTTCTTCAATTCCAATAGGCTTTAAAAGCGAACAGCATGGAGCCTGACCAGACTGCGCGGATGCGCAGGCTGGTCTGGATCCATGCTGGTCGCAAACCCACTATGTTGATTTTCTCATGGCACGGCTCATTTACAATGTAGTTATTTAGAGACTGAAAGTCGGCTCTACTGTAAAACCGTACTTTCCTTTTATTTGTCTTTTGACAAAAAAAAAAAAAAACGGGTCTTTGAAAAAATGCGTAACTCGTTTTATGATCCTTGATGTGGTCAGTAACTATGGTAATGTCACTGTGTAGATAAACCATCCGAAACTTACGGAATCCTGTTGGGGCTATTTATAATGTCGCTCGACCAAGATTAGCCGGTATTTATTCAAGTGAACACCGGTCGACGCATGACAATGATACGACATTATGAAAATGTCGCTTCGTATTGTCGAGTGTCACTTCGCGTGTCGTGTATCGTTTGGAATTGTCGCGATGCGACCCTCAACCAAACCCGCGACACGCGACATACGATACGACATTTGGTAAAATGTCGCTTCGCGATGTCGAGCGTCGTTTGTGATTATCGCATGTCGTTTGATAATGTCGCCGTCGCGTTTGCAGGGTCGACACACGACAACGCGAAGTGACATCGCGACATTACAAAGTGACATAGCGACAATGCGATATGACGCTCGACAACGTGAGGTGACATCGCGATATATCGTGCTTTTGAAAGGCGACATTTCAAAGTGGATATCGCGACATTGTCGTTTGGGATTGTCGCCGTCGTTTGCGATTGTCGGCTGTCACTTCGTAATGCCGCTATGTCACTTCGCGTTGTTGTGTGTCGACCCCAGAAACGTGACGGCGACATTATAAATGGCCCCAACAGGATTCCGTAGAAACTAGCATTGGATCTATAAGTGTAGATGAGTTTGCTGTGACCCGAGTCGGTTTGTGACTACATTTTCTAGATTATATAACAGCAGGATCTTTATTAAATGGTAGTTATGTTTGAACTGGTCTTCATTTATATCTCCAACGACAATTAGGTTTTCATTCTTATCTAAAGCATTGTCTAACATTATCGCTTATTCGTTCCAAAAAGCTACAGGCTTATTTGGCTGTCGGTAAATGCAGCACAGTAAAAAAGACATAATGGCTATTTTTACTTCTAACCAAATAACATCTATTGAAGGACTTCTAAAAATCTAGTTTTCTGCAAAATACTAACTTTTCAAAAACGTATATTAAAATTCCATTAGAATGTGCCGTCGAATCTCGACGATACAAACAGTTGTGAGAACCCTGAATAAGTAACTTTTCATTTTCAACAATGTCTGTAAGATCTGTATCTGTGGAGTAGAGTATGTCGAAACCAAGGAGGTTATCCTGTATAAATTCAATTATATTTTTATATTTCTAATATTTAAGTGAGGAATAGATATACAGGGGTTTTTTTTTTGTTTTCAATGAGGGCCTAGGTTTTGTCCAGCATCTATGTTTAGAAACGAACATGTTAAAATGCGACATAATTTTTTAAGGGAAGTAATGCAAGATATGAAGAAGATACCGGTAGTTAGCAAAGCAGAGGAAAAAATCATGTATGTTCGCGGGCTTTTTTCAGTCTCGAAAAGCTTTTGAACTTCACCGTAGAATAACTCTATGGCCGCTCTATAAAGGTTTAAAACACGGTTGAGATGTAATCCTTTGTTAGTTTTGTCCATTATATAGGTTATTGTACCGATACCGTTCTAAACACACGATTATGATACTATACCGTTGTCCATTGTTAACCTGTAACTGTCCATTCTTAAAATAATGGATACTTTAAGAATGGACAGGTACAGGTTAATAATGGACAGGTATAGTAACAACCTTGTACGTTGAGAGGGTGTGAGTACATCAACCTATGTAATTCGAAAGTTTCAAAATAAAAACTGCAACGTTTTACAGAACTTTTAACTGCAATAAAAAAAACCTGAAGAGGAACGTATGACCTTAACAAAATTGCCCCACAAATTATCAGTCAAATGAAAATCAAACAATTTGCCAAAAGTATTTATTTATTTATTCATTTATTTTTACAAAATTGCGCTCTATGATTTTAACACCTGAAAAGTGTGTTTAGTATAGTTTAAAAAAAAGACAATAACAGCTTTAATTGATTTTGAAGAACATTTCCCTATTTTAGACCAGAATATATATTGTAACCTCACAATACTATAAATATTGAGTATACAAAATATCTTTTTACAAAGAAGCATATTATTACAGTTTATCGTTGCTATATGATACATGTATTAAAATAATACATAACGTTATATGAGCCGCGCCATGAGAAAACCAACATATAGGGTTTGCGACCAGCATGGATCCAGACCAGACTGCGCATCCGCGCAGTCTGGTCAGGCTCCATGCTGTTCGCTTTTAAAGCCTACTGGAATTTGAGAAACTGTTAGCGAACAGCATGGATCCTGACCAGACTGTGCGGATGCGCAGGCTGGTCTGGATCCATGCTGGTCGCAAACCCACTATGTTGGTTTTCTCATGGCACGGCTCATATCGTGCTGTATGTTTTAGCTTACTGCGCCTAAATATTGTAATGCATTTGAGGTATTGATTTAGATATTACTGCTGACTGTAATGTCTATAAATAGAAATAATGTTTACATTTCCAGTATACATTACACTTTTCATCACCAGGATGTTTTGTAAATATACAAAAGGTGTTATTTCCTTAAAAGGGAATGAATTTTGGTGAATGTTTTTTTTTCTTCACATAATGCTTTGCATTTTTTCTAGGCCAAATCGTATTGCCACCGTATATGTTTGAATCTTGAGGCGCAAAAACTGATAACAAATAAAAAGAGGGAAACATTTTTTTAATAAAAGTATTTCATTTTTATATATTTTTCCAACAGTATATCAGTTCACTAACCGTGCAAGTACTCCTGGATTCTTTACCTGTTAGTACTCGCTTGCTCTCCGCAACTATCTTACAACTTCCCCATATGATTTAAGACTGTTGTCTAGTCATCACGTGGGTATCGAACCTTTCCACTTGTAGTAAAAAAAATAATCTTTTACAATCGAGCTTGCCGGGCAGACAAAACGGTTCGAATTCGTGGCACGTACTTTTTCAAAGGTCCAGAAGTTTAGCCGTTAGTCAGCGGTCTTCATATTACCCTAATTAATTGAGAGAGAATATTTGACCTTTTTGATGCATTTACTTCCGGTCCCTGCAAATATTTCATTTAATTAAATGAACTTTATATATTATTCTTCATATTTGCTATTTTAAAAATGGAGATTTAATCACGGTTAGATGAGAAGAAAAATGGGGCGGGTAAGGTTGTTTGCCGAGATATCGTTGCCCTAAAAAACTGACCCGCGTCGTGCAGATCAGTGATCAACTTTAATTAATTGACGATTACACATGAATCCAACGGATACCGAGTTATTTATTTTGCCCTTACATAAATGTGTATAAATTATTTATAGTCATGAATTATTCATGACTAATTTACAGGTACTATTTACAATACGAAATACGGTTGTGATAGTAATACATGTCCATATTTGAAGATTTTTCGTAGAAATGGAGTATATTTTCATGGAAAAGCACCATTGGAATTCTATGAATACAGAACGTTGAGAAACTGCCTGACAAAAACCAAATATAAAGTAAAACTGATTGAAGAAAGTCGGAATTATCCACTGCTAATGTAAGTATACTGTATATGCTAGAAAAATATTTTTTCAACTTTAGCAACGCATAATTTGCAGATTTATGTAAGCATATATGCATTAGAAAGAAATATTGTGCAAACAATCGTATATAAATACAGACATCATTTAACTGCTGTCCGAACAAAAGTCCATGCATCGAATTTGCTTTGGCATTCTGAATAGATTGGATAGATGCACTTTACATGAAAACCTTAAATACTTCTAACGCTTCGGTTTAATAAATTGGTAATAATTTGTTTCTAGCTTCGTTTTAATTGAGCATGTTCATCAGTTTAGTCCAGTATTTAATTTTAATTATCCAGGGCAATTCATATTTACATAAATGTGTGTTTAAAGCTAATTTTCTTGTGTTATATTCAGCAACTATGACGAGTTACACTGAAGACGAAATTGCCGCCGTCGTGGTAGACAATGGGTCCGGCATGTGCAAAGCAGGCTTTGCAGGCGACGACGCCCCAAGAGTCGCTTTTCCGGCGGTTACAGGACGACCCAGATACGAGGTAAGTCATTTCGTTGAATTGGTCGTCTCGTGTATTGAAAAATGCCTAAGAAAATACAATATTGAACTGTAACCTGTGCCAAAATAAGATTCCTTTATACATTTTTGACAGCGTTGTGTGTAATAAGAGGTATGAATTTGAGAACAGATCGAGTAACCGTTTAAACGAATGATTTCAGATTGTGATGGCCGGTATGGGCGGCAAATATTCCTATGTTGGCGACGAAGCTCAAGCCAAACGAGGCATTCTATCTCTACGGTACCCTGTTCAAGGTGGTATCGTTACAAACTGGGACGATATGGAGAAAATCTGGCACCATACGTTCTACAATGAACTCCGTGTTGCTCCAGAGGAACACCCTGTGCTGTTAACAGAGGCTCCAATGAACCACAAAGTAAACAGGGAAAAGATGACACAGGTATTTCCTATGTTGTTGATTTTCTGCACAAATTTATCACGAATGATAGTTATGCCTTCTTGCTATACTGGCACACCTGGTGCCATACTTGCCCGCGAGTCTTTATGAAACCAGAGTCGTTTATTCACATTTTTATTATATGTCATCTCCTAATTCTTCTCTTGGTACTTTCGTTGTTCTTATTTCCTACAAACTTAGAAGTATCATTTGAATTGCTAATGTCACAATATTTGAAACTTGATCTGTAAACCTTTCAACCACCTTTCACCCGCCATAATGACGTTGCTATACGTCAGAACGTGCTGACGTCCCGATTAATCAAATATTACTAATGAGCTTTTCTATTTTAGATAATGTTTGAGACCTTCAACACTCCGGCATGCTATGTATCTATCCAAGCTGTACTATCCCTCTATGCATCCGGGCGAACCACAGGCGTTGTATTCGACTCAGGCGACGGTGTATCGCACGTTGTACCTATCTACGAGGGTATGCATCTGATTTACCTATATAATGACGTGCTTTTTTACCAGACTGACTCATGTGTATACAAAACAAAAATTATGTTTTAACAATTTAAATCATTTATATCTTTCGTAGGCTCTATATACAGAAAAAACGGGATGTTACATTCTATCGACATATTTCGGGGAAAAAACTACCAAAAAAAAAACAAAAAAAAAAACAATTGAGCACATGAAAATATATATCATTTTCTATATAGAAATGAGCCGAGTCGGGTCTAATGTTAATAAGTGTACTGAATGTTTTAAAGTGTTGTGGAGTAAGGTTTTGTTTATGTATTGTTTACAGGTTATGCTCTGCCGCATGCTATCAAACGGGCGGACCTTGCTGGAAGAGCTCTTAACAACTATATGTGTAAAGTTCTTTATGAACGTGGCTATTACATCACTAACTCGAGTAAAAAAATTGTATTTATAAATCTAATGAGGAACAAGATTATGTAACCATGTTGCTAACGCATCCTTGTACTTGTGTAAATATTTCTTAATGGAGAAGAATTCATATAAGTTTTTGTAAGCTTGTTTTCTAGTCCATGCATGTACAAATTCATGTATATTGTTATATGTGCAGTTTTCTAAATAAATACTGTTTAAACCAACAAGATTATGTACAATTTCATTAGAACTCCGTGCTTCATATCTGATATCGCGTATATGATAACCTTTGTTGACTGACTATTTAATCGAACTAGCCACGGCGGCTAAAATTGTTTCATTTCTGAAGAAAAAATAAAAACATCGTCATTACATAGCAAGGTAATTCACATATTGCATTGTTTAACTTGAAAAAGCAAAACTGTATCAACAGTTCCATTGTTTTCAGCTGAAATGGAGATTGCCCGGGACATCAAGGAGAAGCTGGCATACGTAGCTCTAGATTTTGAACAGGAAATGAACACGGCTGTCAACTCTTCGCAGATTGAAAAGTCATATGAGCTTCCGGATGGGCAACTTATCACCATTGGTAACGAAAGGTTCCGGTGTGTGGAGAGTTTGTTTCAGCCATCTTTCTTGGGTATGTTAATTTTCATTCTTAAACAGAATGTTTAGATCTTTGCATGAATGTCCGTTGTTTCATTACGCATGTCTTAACACATAATTGCCGGACTGCTTGTAGATGGAATCCCCTCGTAAAACACCAGCCTTGTTTTTCCGTTTTATTTCTTTTAGACCATCGGAAGCATTGGTACGGAAGTTCCGTGGTGACACGTATGCTTTTTGTCACGTGGTCACGAGATCTTAACTTGTGAAAACGAGAAACCATCTCTTTCCTGCGAGTAAGTATCTCTTGGTCACTAGATATATCATCTCTTTCGTATGATTAGTTATCTCATGACCACGAGACACCTGTTTCGTTCAAACAAGTAAGTATCATGGATCTTGTGGCCATGAGGTAATATCAAGTGTTTCGTGGCCACGAGCTTTAAAATAGGTGACAAGTGTGCGGGTCTTTTTTTTTTATAACGTGACTGGCCAAGAGTATCTCCATCGTTGGAACGAGTCAAAAAACGCACACTTGTAACGTCAGAGCTTCCGAACATTGGTACTAATTTAGTCTTTGTAAAGTTTTCTCTGTGGGGAAACATGTACATATATTAATATCGCTTATGGAAGTATAGTCATGACTCGTGAACTAATCTGGATTCAAACCTTCGATCCGAAGTCTGACTCGAAAAATAAAATGACGTTTCATTTTACTGACTGTGTCGTGTATTTCAGGTTTGTCTCAGTCAGGTATAAGTGAACTGGTCTACTATTCAGTTATGATGTCAGACATTGACATCAGGAAGGACCTGTATGCAAACTGTGTCCTCTCAGGTGGCTCCACCATGTTTCCAGGTACACGCCTCTTACGGTTTTAAGTTCACTGTCTTTTTTTTGCTGTTTTCCTCAACATTTAGTTAATCGCCGCATTACATGAGACAACTTTTTATGTTTTAATGTTAGTTGTCTACTCATTGTTATTTGAGAGCCAAAAATACCGTTGTGTTTTACCGCAAGTATTTTGGATTGATTTCTATGAAGTTGTCATTTGAATTCATTTGCCATTTGAATTATTGGGTTTGATACTGACCCTCTACGGAAATATGTAGGGTCAGTATGCTTTTTAGAGAGCTCGGCTTCGCACCCCCCCCCCCCCCCCCCCCCCCCCCGCCCCTAAAAAGCCTACTGACCCTACATATTTCCGTAGAGGGTCAGTATCAAACCCAATAACTAATATTAAAGTTCCGTTATTGTTTTACTGATATACATGTATAAGTGCGATAATACAGAAAAGAAGTCAAGAGCAAGATTTTCTTCGTATTTATCTATCTGTTGTTGTTTCCCATCAGGATTTGCTGACAGAATGAAGAAAGATTTAGACTTCCTTGTACCTAATACAATGAAGGTGAAGGTTATTGCACCACCCGAACGGAAGTACTCAGTGTGGATTGGGGGCTCGATTTTAGCGTCATTGTCAACCTTCTCACAGATGTGGATCAGCAAACAAGAATATGATGAGTGCGGACCTTCAATTGTGCATAGGAAGTGTTTCTAAAACTAAGAGCATCTATAAGCAACATTCGGAAAGATAAAAGATTCTGTGACTGTACAGCGCTGGTAACAGTAAAAACTGAAAGTGGTCATCCACATTTAGGCGACAGTTTATGACATTTTCCACTTTTCTATATTCTGTTAGGAACGTGGTTGGCGTGAGGCGTTACCAACGGCTGTGGTGGTAATTTGCGCCGCTTGACTATGGCTAATCTTTATTTTTGATTTAATTAATGATCTTGCCATATTCACTCATGTTTATGTTTATGTTTATATGTATATTTTCACTGTTCTTTAGCCAAAGCCATATGTTGTGTCGAGTTTGCTAAATAAATGTTGTTGTTGTTGCTAATCTTTATTTTTGAAACGTTTTCTTCTTCACTGTATATACACTGTGCACTTAAACATGATTACATACTATTTACACCTAGTTTTATAACATATACGCAGGTTTAGATCATTGCCTATAGGCTGAACATGATCGGAAAGGGCTTGTCATATGTTTATAACGGGGATTTATTTGATCATTTATTCATATTACATTTAAAAATGAAAGAAAAAATAAATCGTGAAGAAATTATCATTAATTTCCGATTTCCAAATGAATTACAAACAGAAAATTAGTCTGTGCATAAAAAGCCCTGATTGGAAAGGGCTGAACATGGTCGGATAGGATCTGCCTTATGTTTATTATTTAGAATTATTTAATTATTTCTTCATACTTCGTTTAACAATGAAAGAAGAAAATAAATTATGAAGAAAATGTTTTTAAAAGAATTATATGAGACAAAATATGAGTCAGTGCACTGATGAAACGCGTTAATCGGAAAGGGCTAAACTTTACCGGAAAGGGCCTGCAATGTATCTGTTATTGGGATTTATTTAATTCATTACTCATATTCATTTAATTGTAAATGAAGGAAGAAAATAAATTATGAAGAAAGAAATATCAAATTCCTATTTATGAATGAATAATAGACAAAACACGAGTCCGTGCAGAAAACGCGCAAGGGCCTGCCATATGTCCATTATTTAGAAGTATTTATTTATTTCTTCATACTTCATTTAACAATGAAAGAAGAAAAAATAGATTATGAAGAAAAAAAGCCCATAATTTTCTATCTTTAAAGAGTAATAGACAAAATATGAGTTAGTAAATGAAACGCGCTGATCAGAAAGGAATAAACTTTATCAGAAAAGGCCTGTGCAATACATTTGTATATTTATTATTGGGATTTATTTTTAAAATTAGTTCTTCATATTCATGAAACAATGAAGGAAGAAAATAAATTTTGATTTTTTATCAGTTTTCGAATTTTGAATGAATTATAGACAAAATATGTATCTGTGCAAAATGCGCTGATCGGAAAGGGCTGGAACCTGCCATATATTTATTATTGGGAATTATGTAATTATTTCTTCGTACTTCATTTATAATGAAGGAAGAAAATAAATTGTGATTTGTTTTATCAATTTTCGATTTTTTTTTTTAAATGAATTATGGACAAAATATTAGTCCACGCATAAAATGTGCTGATCGGAGAGGGCTGAACATGATCGAAAAGGGCTGAACATGATCGGAAAGGGCATGCCAATAAAAGAAGAAAATAGATTATGAAGAAAAAAAAAGATTTTTAAAATAATTATAGACAAACTATGAGTCAGAGCATTAAAAGTGCCGATGGAAAAGAGTCTGCCATTTATTTGTTATTGGGATTTATTTCATTATTTCTTCATATTCAGTAAAAAAAATGAAGGAATAAAGTAAATTGTGATTTGTTTATCAATTTTCGATTTTTTAGCTCGTCTGTCACATAGTGACAGGGTAAGCTTTTGTGATCGGCCTTCGTCCGTCGTCCGTACGTCGTCCGTCCGTCCACAATTTCTTGTGAACACGATAGAAACCGCATTTTGCAATTGATCAAGTTTAAACAAACTTGCACACAACTTGTATTGGCATAATATCTCGGTTCCTTTCGAAAACTGGCCAGATCCCATAATGTGTTCTAGAGTTATGGCCCCTTAAAGGGCCGAAATTTGCTATTTGTGGCTTGTGAACACAATAAAGACCGCATTTTGCAATCAACTTTAATCAAACTTGTACACAACTTGTATTGGCATAATATCATGGTTCCTTTCGGAAACTGGCTAGATCCCGTCATGTGTTTTAGAGTTATGGCCCCTTAAAGGACCAAAAAAATATTTTTTTTGACTTGTGAACACGATAGAGACCACATTTTGCAATTAACTTTAATCAAACTTGCACACAACTTGTATTGGCATAATATCCCAGTTCCTTTCGAAAACCGGCCAGATCCCATCGTGAGTTTCAGAGTTATGGACCCTTAAAGGGCCAAAATTTGCTATTTTGGCTTTTATAGCCATATAGAGACTTCATTTATGGTTTGATTTGACACAAACTTGCAACATATCTTTAACAACAATAAATCTTGGATTCCATGATGAATCTGTCAGATCCAATCATAGGTTAAGGAGTTACGACCCCTGATTGACCCCTGAAAGAAAAAAATGTTAATTTTTATCTTGTGAACGCGAAACGCGTGACATTTTATACTTGATTTGAACTCACTTATCCACATGTTAAGTCACAATAAGATCTCGGTTCCTTTCGAAAACCGGCTAGATTCCATCATAGGTTCTACAGTTACTGTTCCTGAAAGGGGCAAAATTTTCTATTTGGCATTTTCAACCATATAGAAGTTTCATTTATGTTTTGATTTGATACAAACTTGCACAGAATGGTTATCTTGATGATCTCTAGAACTGAATCGAAACTGGGTCATGTCGGGTAAAAAACTAGGTCATCAGGTCAAATCAAAAGAAAAGCTTGTTACAACCTAGAGGCCACATCTATGACCCTATCTTCATGTAACTTAATCAGAATGACTATCTTGCTGATTTCTAGGCCTAGTTAAAAGCTGGCTGGGTTATGTGGGGACAAAAACTAGATCACCCGGTCAAATCAAAGGAAAAGCTTGTTAACACTCTTGAGGCCATATTTATGTTCCTATCTTCATGAAACTTGGAATGTTTATCTTGATGATTCCTAGGCCACGTTCGAAACTGGGTCATATGGGGTCAGAAACTAGGTCACCCAGTCAAATCAAAGGAAAAGCTTTTTAACACTCTTGTTCATTTGATGTGCATGAAACTTGGTCAAAATGTTTGTCTACCTGAACTGTGGTATGGATTTTTAGCTCACCTGAGCATGAAGTGCTCAAGGTGAGGTAATGTGACTGGTCATTGTCCGGTGTCCGTCGGCGTCCATCGTGCTTCGTCCGTCGTGCGTCGTGCATCAACATTTGCCTTGTGAACACTCTACAGGTCACAGTTTTGACTCAGTCTTTGTGAAACTTGGTCAGACTGTTTGTCTTGACGATTTCTAGGTCAGGTTTGAATCTGGGTTATGTGGGGTCAAAAACTAGGTCACTTGGTCAAACATAGGAAAAGCTTGTATACACTCTGGATGCAACTTTTTTGCTCTAATCTTCCTGAAACTTTGTCAGAATGTTTGTTTTCATGAAATGGACAAGTTCGATTCGGGTCAGGTGAGGTAAAAAACTAGGTCACTAAGTCAAATCAAAGAAAACGCTTGTTTACACTCAAGAGGCCACGTTTTTGGTCCAATCTTAATGAAAATTGGTCAGAATATTTGTCTCCATGCAATCGCTAGGTTAAACATGTTTACACTGTTATGGTGTGTTACTCAGGTGAGCGACCTAGGGCGATCTTGGTCCTCTTGTTTAAATGAATTATAAACAAAATATGAGTTTGTGCATAAAACGCTGTGATCAGAAAGGGCTGTACATGATCGGAAAGGGCATGCCATATATCTATTATTAAGTATTTTTTAATTATTTTTTCAAATTTCATTTTATGAAAAAATATCAATTTCCAATTTTTAAATGAATTAATGTTTAAAAAATGCTCAATGCATAAAACGAGCTGATCAGAAAGGGCCGAACATTATCGAAAACACGTGGACCTGAGTAGCCGTGATTGAGTTTGATTGGATTTTCACACTTATCTATTATATCAGTTAATTATTAGCTCACCTGTCACCTTCGTCCGTCGGCATCCGTCGGCGTCCGTTCGTTCACAGTTTCTTGTGAACCTGATAGAGACCGCCAACTTGTATTGTCATAATATCTCGGTTCCTTTCGAAAACTGGCCAGATCCCATCATGGGTTCCGGAGTTATGGCCCTTTAAAGGGCCAAAATTTGCTATTTTGGCTTGTGAACACGATAGAGACCACATTTTGCAATCGATTTTTATCAAACTTGCAAACAACTGCTATTGGCATAATATCTAGGTTCCTTTCGAAAACTGGCTAGATCCCATTATAGGTTTCAGAGTTATGGCCCCTTAAAGGGCCAAAATTTGCTATTTTGGCTTTTGCAGCCATATAGAGACTTCATTTATGGTTTGATTTGATACAAGCTTGCAAAATATCTTTAACAACAATAGAACTTGGATTCCATGATGAATCCATCAGATCCAATCATAGGTTCCGGAGATACGATCATTGATTGACCCCTGAAAGAGCTAGAATTTGTTAATTTTTATCTTGTGAGCATGACAGAGGTGACATTTTACATTCAATTTTAATCACACTTACACATAACTTAAGTCACAATAAGATCTTGTTTCTTTTGAAAACCTGCTAGATTCCGTCATGGGTTCTAGAGTGACTGCATCTGAAAGGGGCAATTTTTTTATTTTGGCTCTTTCAGTCGTATAGAAATTTTATTTATGCTTTGATTTGATACAAACTTGCACATTTTTTTTTCTTGATGTTACCTAGGCCAAGTTCGAAACTGGGTCAAGTAGGTCAAAAACTAGGTCATCAGGTCAAATCAAAGGAAAAGCTTGTTAACACCCTAGAGGCCATATTAATGGCCCTGTCTTCATGAAGCTTTGGTCAGAATGTTTATCTTGATGATTCCTATGCCAAATCCAAAACTGGGTCATATGGGGTCAAAAACTAGGTCACTTGTCAGATCAAAGGAAAAGCTTGTTAACACTCTTGAGGCCACATTTATGACCATATCGTTGGTCAGAATGTTTATCTTGATGATTCCTGGTCATGGGGTCAAGAACTAGGTCACCACTCAGATCAAAGGAAAAGCTTGTTAACCGTGTAGAGGCCACATTTATGACCGTATCTTCATGAAATTTGGTCAAAATGTTTATCTTGATGATTCCTAGGCCATGTTTTACAGGTGAGCGATATAGGGTCATCATGACCCTCTTGTTATATTTGTAAGTGGCGACAAATATTGTCGCACCTTTGCTACCACCTTTTAGATTAATTACTCAAGTTGTTGATTAAAATGGGGGCACTTGAAGAATCTGTCCGTTCGTTAATTATATTCAATTATGATACTTATCTAAATTTTTAATTTTATACCTGTTTGATAAAAAAATCTGAATTACTAGTTTATTCTGTCACATTTATCTAGATTTAAGGTCAATAGTATTCGGCAATATTTTTCACTTTTTCATTCATTCCATTGGAAATGCAGACAACTAAGGAACTAAAAGTGCAATGTAAATCTTTGAAAAATGAATTCAGCTTTTCTCATTATTTTTTGTTTATTTCATTTTAAGAAGACATAATATACTAAATGGCCATATATAGTTTTCATATCATTGAAATGCTCTAAAGTACTGAAATTTCATTGTCTGAATGAACTGAATTGGTATACTGTAACCTAACTGACAGACACGGTAACATTTAGACATTTTTAACCTAAACAAACAGGTACGTGTCGATACGGGATCTAGTCCTACCCAACCACTTCCTTCCGGTAAAAAGTGAAAGAAGGAAAATGCCGAGTAAGAAAAAGAAATACAATGCAAGATTTCCGCCGGTAAGTCATGACACGCCCCAATTGCTCATGTTTATCCCTTTTATTGTAACTCCATTAAGAGCAAACAAGCAGTAGATATGTGTTTCGTGAGTTGTCCTGTCTGTTTTAGGCACGAATTAAGAAGATCATGCAGACGGATGAGGACGTTGGAAAAGTTGCAGCTGCAGTGCCTGTAATCATTTGTATCCTTTTCTTAGTTTATAGGTATATGAGTGTAAAAGTTTAGCCATAACTAATTAGTCATGAAGTGGCACATCGAGCAAGCCTATATCTAGTTCTTGCTACCATAACTTAATTGACGCTGTTTTTACTTTCTGATGGTCGCATCCATTAAGTATTTAAGTTATGGCGAAACCCCATTTGATTAACTCTTCTTCTTCTTACATAATAAGGTCAGGAGTCACTTCTGACTGTAAATGTTGACCTAACTAACCAGTATCAAACCGCAGCATCTCGTCTAGTCTCTCGTGAGAAACTGAAGACGCCATGCAACAGTTTAGAGCAGGTGGTTGTTTTTGAAAATCAAGATCAAAATTTTACCTATTTATGCATTTAATTTAATCATAAACATAACCATTTTCGATAAAATTTATAAAAAACATACCTTAGAAAGTTTAAGTTCTCAGAAAAGGTCAATAAATAACGATTCTATTCCACCTATTGGTTTTCAAAATGAAGAGTACCCTGATCAGGTGACAACTGCAATGCAGGGGCGTAGGGACGATTTGAGGATTGGGGCGGTGGAGGGTGTGGATTTGGGATGGAGTATCCCCCTCCCATCAACGGGGTCTAGGGTGGCCCGAGAAAAGTTTGCATATAGCTAGAGTAAATGGTGCAATTTAGCGATTTCTTGGACTGCTCAGTAGCAGTTGGACATACACGTTTTTTTTAGTTTTCTCCCCTATTTACAGTTTTCTGTGTATAAACACTATAATGGCGGTACGATGTTGGATAAGAGCAGTGGTAACACTGTCTGGCTACGAAACTAGGGGTCGTGAGTTCGAGTCCCCGCTCCTCCAACTAAAAATTACTAACATTGTGTTAAGAGTCCTGTGTATGGGTGCTATACACCTGGCACGCTAAAGAACCAGGGAAGCTTCTGGAATGGGAGCGTCTTCTGTATCTTGCACTATTCTCCCACTAACATTACTAACAGTCTTCTGCAAACTCCAACGCAGTGATCTCCCTTGCCGCTTCGCTCATTGATCACTGCCACCACAACATTCACGTGACCATGGTTCATCACGTGATGATCGGTTTAAAAATTAACTTATATATTCACATGATGTACCAAACTTTTGACAATAACATATCTTGGCCAGCAGAAAAAATATTCAAAAGCCTCCATCTGTTTCGGCTTGGGTCGAATGGCAGCATTTTAATAGTGAACGGCGTCAAAGATTAACGTCGACATACTCGTTTGTTTACTTTCAGTTTCGTTTCAGGATACTTACCGGTCGTGTAAATAAATACTTCTTTTCATTCAGAATCATTATTTTTTTCATTATGGAACAATCGCCTGTGCTAAAAGAAGTGCAAACTTCGAAAACATTGGGGAAAAAATAACTAATTAATCATATGACTAAAAGAAGTCCACTTAGCTGAATTTTAGCTAAAAACATTGTGTTGGCAGTGATCAGTGAGCGAAGCGGCAAGGGAGATCACTGCGTTGGAGTTTGAGTCTTCTGGAGGAGTCGCCCATGGGTTACTGGTGGCGACTATAAGAAAGCTTATATACAAACAAACAAACGATGTTAGATACGGACAATGTTTTGCCAGGGTAGAATCAGTAATGCCTAAGTAGGGGATCGAGCACAAGACCCTGACTTGAAGGGGTAATCCAATCCTTATGGCATTTTAGTCATTAAATGGTAAAAACGCAATTGACTGTTTTCTTTCTGAAATAAGCACTAATTATATACTCGTATGTTAATATATTTTAATTTCATTACATAATGTATCGCACATAATGTACAACATATATTTAGAGCTAAGAACAAAAAATACAACTATATCATCAATATTTAACAAGATTTTATGATATCATAAAACATCATTAGCACCAATAGCTAGCTGATACAAATTTAAACAGACTTTCCAAAATTAATGTACTTAGTGTTTCATTTCCACAAACAAATTCATTTGCCACTTTTGTCATGCCAATTTTGTCCATCATCTCCAGGGCTCTCGTTTGGGGCCAAATATCGGCCCCATTCCCCCCTCAAAATGGTATGTTTTTATGCCCCCGAAGGGAGGCATATAGTTTTTGAACTGTCAGTCTGTCCGCAATTTTCGTGTCCGGTCCATATCTTTGTCATCCATGGATGGATTTTCAAATAACTTGGCGTGAATGTGTACCACAGTAAGACAACGTGTCGCGCGCAAGACCCAGGTCCGTAGCTCAAAGGTCAAGTTCACACTTGGATGTTAAAGGTCATTTTTCATGATAGTGCATTCGTGTCCGGTCCATATCTTTGTTTATGTTTCTGTATGCAAATGAGCATGTGACATGACGTCAAATGGTGCATTTGTTAAAAATTTGGATTAGACCGGTAATAGTCTTGCCCCGGTAATACCAGGATAATTTTAAATCATATTTTTCACGTAAAGTGCTTTAGGGTATAGGGGATTTTAGGGTATAGTGGATAGGTTGATATTAAACTTTTGTATTAAGACTTGAATTATTGTATAAAATCTCATATCATTTTTTATACGCCCGTTTGAAAAACGGGACGTATTATGGGAACGCACCTGGCGGGCGGGCGAGCGGCATCCACAGACTTTGTCCGGAGCATATCTTCTTCATGCATGGAGGGATTTTGATGAAACTTGGCACAGTTGTTCACCATCATGAGACAGAGTGTCCTGCGCAAGAACCAGGTCTAAGGTCAAGGTCACACTTTGAGGTCAAATGTCAAATTCAAGAATGACTGTCCGGAGCATATCTTCTTCATGCATGGAGGGATTTTGATAAAACTTGGCACAATTGTTCACCATCATGAGACGGAGCGTCATGCGCAAGAACCAGGTCCCTAGGTCTAAGGTCAAGGTCACACTTAGAGATCAAAGGTCAAATTCAAGAATGACTTTGTCCGGAGCATATCTTCTTCATGCATAGAGGGATTCTGATGAAACTTGGCACAGTTGTTCACCATCATGAGACGGAGTGTCATGCGCAAGAACCAGGTCCCTAGGTCTAAGGTCAAGGTCACACTTAGAGATCAAAGGTCAAATTCAAGAATGACTTTGTCCGGAGCATATCTTCTTCATGCATGGAGGGATTTTGATGTAACTTGGCACAATTGTTCACCATCATGAGACAGAGTGTCATGCGCAAGAACCAGGTCCCTAGGTCTAAGGTCAAGGTCACACTTAGAGGTCAAAGGATACAAGAATGAAAACTTTGTCCGGAGCATTTCTTCTTCATGCGTAGAGGGATTTTGATATAACTTGGCACAAATGTTCACCACCACGAGATGGAGTGTTTTGCGCAAGAACCAGGTCCCTAGGACTAAGGTCAAGGTCACACTTAAGAGGCCAAAGGTCAGATACAAGAATGACTTTGTCCGAAGCATTTCTTCTTCATGCATGAAGGGATTTTGATGTAACTTGGCGCAATTGTACACCATCATGAGACGAAGTGTCATGTGCAGGTCCCTTCTTTAGAATTACTTCCCTTTGTTGTTACTTTAAATAGCTTATATTGAAACTTTTTCATTACTAGTCGTAGGGAAAAATCAAGACCACTTTTCTGTATTACAACATGCATATTACATTCAATGTTGAGGTGTATTTTCTACAGGGTAAAGATTTTTGTGTGGACTTACAATTTTTATGCCCCCAAAGGGAGGCATATAGTTTTTGCACCGTCAGTCTGTCAGTCTATCCGCAATTTTCGTGTCCGGTCCATATCTTTGTCATCCATGGATGGATTTTCAAATAACCTGGCATGAATGTGTACCACAGTAAGACGATGTGTCGCGCGCAAGACCCAGGTCCGTAGCTCAAAGGTCAAGGTCACACTTAGACGTTAAAGGTCATTTTTCATGATAGTGCATTGATGGGCGTGTCCGGTCCATCTTTGTCATCCATGGATAGATTTTCAAATAACTTGGCATGAATGTGTACCACAGTAAGACGACGTGTCGCGCGCAAGACCCAGGTCCGTAGCTCTAAGGTCAAGGTCACACTTAGACGTTAAAGGTCATTTTTCATGATAGTGCATTGATTGGCGTGTCCGGTCCATATCTTTGTCATCCATGGATGGATTTTCAAGTAACTACGCATAAATGTGTGGCACAGTAAGACGGCGTGTCGTGCGCAAAACCCAGGTCTGTAGCTCAAAGGTCAAGGTCACACTTAGACGTTAAAGGTCATATTTCATGATAGTGCATTGATGGGCCTGTCCAGTCCATATCTTTGTCATTCATGCATGGATTTTAAAATAACTATGCATGAATGTGTGGCACAGTAAGACGACGTGTCGCGCGCAAGACCCAGGTCCGTAGGTCAAAGGTCCTAAACTCTAACATCGGCCATAACTATCCATTCAAAGTGCCATCGGGGGCATGTGTCATCCTATGGAGACAGCTCTTGTTTTTTGGTTTTTTTAGCTCACCTGTCACAAAGTGACAAGGTGAGTTTTTGTGATCGCGCGGTGTCCGTCGTCAGTCCGTCCGTCCGTGCGTCCGTAAACTTTTGCTTGTGACCACTCTAGAGGTCACATTTTTTGTGGGATCTTTATGAAAGTTGGTCAGAATGTTCATCTTGATGATATCTAGGTCAAGTTTGAAACTGGGTCACGTGCCATCAAAAACTAGGTCAGTAGGTCTAAAAATAGAAAAACCTTGTGACCTCTCTAGAGGCCATAATTTTCAATGGATCTTCATGAAAATTGGTGAGAATGTTCACCTTGATGATATCTAGGTCAAGTTCGAAACTGGGTCACGTGCGGTCAAAAACTAGGTCAGAAGGTCTAAAAATAGAAAAACCTTGTGACCTTTCTAGAGGCCATATATTTCAAAGATCTTCATGAAAGTTGGTCAGAACGTTCACCTTGATGATATCTAGGTCAAGTTCGAAAGTGGGTCACGTGCCCTCAAAAACTAGGTCAGTAGGTCAAATAATAGAAAAACCTTGTGACCTCTCTAAAGGCCATATTTTTCATGAGATCTGTATGAAAGTTGGTCTGAATGTTCATCTTGATGATATCTAGGTCAAGTTCGAAACTGGGTCACGTGTGATCAAAAACTAGGTCAGTAGGTCTAAAAATAGAAAAACTTTGTGACCTCTCTAGAGGCCATATATTTCATGAAATCTTCATGAAAATTGGTCAGAATGTTCACCTTGATGATATCTAAGTCAAGTTCGAAACTGGGTCACGTGCCATCAAAAACTAGGTCAGTAGGTCAAATAATAGAAAAACCTTGTGACCTCTCTAGAGGCCATATTTTCCATGGGATCTGTATGAAAGTTGGTCTGAATGTTCATCTTGATTATGTCTAGGTCAAGTTCGAAAGTGGGTCACGTGCCCTCAAAAACTAGGTCAGTAGGTCAAATAATAGAAAAACCTTGTGACCTCTCTTAAGGCCATATTTTTCAATGGATCTTCATGAAAGTTGGTCTGAATGTTCATCTTGATGATATCTAGTTTAAATTCGAAACAGGGTCATGTGCGGTCAAAAACTAGGTCAGTAGGTCTAAAAATAGAAAAACCTTGTGACCTCTCTAGAGGCCATACTTGTGAATGGATCTCCATAAAAATTGGTCAGAATGTTCATCTTGATGATATCTAGGTCAAGTTCAAAAGTGGGTCAGGTGCCATCAAAATATAGGTCAGTAGGTCAAATAATGTAAAAACGTTGTGACCTCTCTAGAGGCCATATTTTTCATGGGATCTGTATGAAAGTTGGTCTGAATGTTTATCTTGATGATATCTAGGTCAGGTTTGAAACTGGGTCAACTGCGATCAAAAACTAGGTCAGTAGGTCTTGAAATAGAAAAACCTTGTGACCTCTCTAGAGGCCATACCCTTGAATGGATCTTCATGAAAATTGGTCAGAATGTTCACCTTGATGATATCTAGGTCAAGTTTGAAACTGGATCACGTGCCTTAAAAAACTAGGTCAATAGGTCAAATAATAGAAAAACCTTGTGACCTCTCTAGAGACCATATTTTTCAATGGATCTTCATGAAAATTGGTCAGAATTTTTATCTTGATAATATCTAGGTCAAGTTCAAAACTGGGTCACATGAGCTCAAAAACTAGGTCACTATGTCAAATAATAGAAAAAACAACGTCATACTCAAAACTGGATCATGTGGGAAGAGGTGAGCGATTCAGGACCATCATTGTCCTCTTGTTTAAGATTAACTTCCCTTAGTTGTTACTATAAATAACCTATACTGTAACTTTTTTATAATTGACCGTAGGAAAAAACCAAGATCACTTTTATGTGGTACAACATAGATGTTACTTTCAAATTTTAGGTGTATTTTAAGGTATCTCTACTTGGTAAGGAGTTTTTTTGTGGACATAGAAAAACAAAAGAATTACAATAATTACTAAACAACCACAAAGTTAAGATTCCATTTGCAAACACAGCTGCTATTTGCTAATTTGCTGCGACGGGCGTATATTGTGACATTCTTGCACTCTTGTTATTGGCATGCAGACAGACATTCGGACATACATTTTAAATGTTCGCTTGTTGTGTTATTTTTCATATGTCATCACTAGATCAGTGTGTATGTAAAAAACATCAGTGAATGAAAACTGTTTGATAGAAATTTAAAAACCTAAATGCTTTTGGAAAGAGAATACATTATTAGTCTGCTTTAGAGTAAAACAATCTTGGGAAGTTTGTTTAGATGTGGATTTTAAACTGATAATTAAATAAATGACCAAATCTATCTTGTACACGCTAAATCAGCGCATTTGTAATGAATGGCATGGAGAGAGAAAAACACTGAATGTCTGTGAAAAGCTGAATGTTTTTAAACAGATACACAGAAAAAAAACTACTACATTTTACTTCTTTGAATTGGAATGCAAGAAAAATTAGTTAGCTATCTGCTATACCCTAAAGCACTGTATCTTCAGCAGAAATTAAAAAAATATCCATTAATTAAGCAAATATTTGCAATGTTTACAAGTTCGTCTAATAGCCGCTCGGCATTTTACCTCATTACTTATGCAAATTAAGTCCTGCCCATTGGTTAGAGAACCAGGGTTGGCATTAAAGCAGGAAATACGTATATTTCCCAGGATGGTGGGAAATACAGGGAATTCCAAGGAAAAACTGGTAATTCCTGGGCAATACTGGGAAATATGATTCAGACCAATTAGATTTTAATTCTGAAATTTACAATACAAGTTCTGCTATATGTCTGTCCGTCTGTTCGTTCTTCCGTTAAAAACTTGTCTGCTCAATAACTTTTGAATGTATTTAAAATAGATTGAATTTATTTTTGGCACACTTTTTGACAGAGTTATGGCCCCTTTTCCACTGAAAATTTGACAAAAATGCCTTATCTGCTCAGTAAATTGACGATAATGACTCTGGTTTAGGGTCGGAGTACGACTCTGACTTTTTAGCTCACCTGTCACAGAGTGACAAGGTGAGCTTTTGTGATCGCGCGGTGTCCGTCTTCCGTCCGTCCGTAAACTTTTGCTTGTGACCACTCTAGAGGTCACATTTTTCATGGGATCTTTATGAAAATTGGTCAGAATGTTCATCTTGATGATATCTAGGTCAAGTTCGAAACTGGGTCACGTGCCATCAAAAACTAGGTCAGTAGGTCTAAAAATAGAAAAACCTTGTGACCTCTCTAGAGGCCATATATTTCATGAGATCTTTATGAAAATTGGTCAGAATGTTCATCTTGATGATATCTAGGTCAAGTTCGAAACTGGGTCACGTGCCATCAAAAACTAGGTCAGTAGGTCTAAAAATAGAAAAACCTTGTGACCTCTCTAGAGGCCATATATTTCACAAGATCTTCATGAAAATTGGTCGGAATGTTTACCTTGATGATATCTAGGTCAAGTTCGAAACTGGGTCACGTGCCATCAAAAACTAGGTCAGTAGGTCTAAAAATAGAAAAACCTTGTGACCTCTCTAGAGGCCATATATTTCATAAGATCTTCATGAAAGTTGGTCAGAACGTTCACCTTGATGATATCTAGGTCAAGTTCGAAAGTGGGTCACATGCCATCAAAAACTAGGTCAGTAGGTCAAATAATAGAAAAACCTTGTGACCTCTCTAAAGGCCATATTTTTCATGGGATCTATTTGAAAGTTGGTCTGAATGTTCATCTTGATGATATCTAGGTCAAGTTCGAAACTGGGTCATGTGCGATCAAAAACTAGGTCAGTAGGTCTTAAAATAGAAAAACCTTGTGACCCCTATAGAGGCCATATTTTTCATGGGATCTGTATGAAAATTGGTCTGAATGTTCATCTTGATGATATCTAGGTCAAGTTTGAAAGTGGGTCACATGCCTTCAAAAAGTAGGTCAGTAGGTCAAATAATGAAAAAACGTTGTGACCTCTCTAGAGGCCATATTTTTCATGGGATCTGTATGAAAGTTGGTCTGAATGTTTATCTTGATGATATATAGGTCAAGTTGGAAACTGGGTCAACTGCGATCAAAAACTAGGTCAGTAGGTCTTAAAATAGAAAAACCTTGTGACCTCTCTAGAGGCCATACCCTTGAATGGATCTTCATGAAAATTGGTCAGAATGTTCACCTTGATGATAACTAGATCAAGTTTGAAACTGGGTCACGTGCCATAAAAAACTAGGTCAGTAGGTCAAATAACAAAAAAACCTTGTGACCTCTCTAGAGGCCATACTTTTCATGGGATCTGTATGAAAGTTGGTCTGAATGTTCATCTTGATGATGTCTAGGTCAAGTTTGAAACTGGGTCAACTGCGGTCAAAAAGGTATAAAAATAGAAAAACCTTGTGACCTCTCTAGAGGCCATATTTTTCATGAGATCTTCATGAAAATTAGTGAGAATGTTCACCTTGATGATATCTAGGTAAAGTTCAAAACAGGGTCACGTACCTTCGAAAACTAGGTCCATAGGTCAAATAATAGAAAAACCTTGTGACCTCTGTAGAGACCATATTTTTCAGTGGATCTTCATGAAAATTGGTCAGAATTTTTATCTTGATAATATCTAGGTCAAGTTCAAAACTGGGTCACATGAGCTCAAAAACTAGGTCATTATGTCAAATAATAGAAAAAACGATGTCATACTCAAAACTGGGTCATGTGGGAAGAGGTGAGCGATTCAGGACCATCATGGTCCTCTTGTTATGTGATGTCACAAATAAATTTTTAAGAGGAATTTTGTTTTAATGTCTTTTTTTGTTTAAAAAATTTAGGTAAACAAAGCAAAGAAAAGACACCCTAAAATACACCAGATTGCACCATTTTAAACCTTCAGTTTCAAATTTATCCGGGGAGGACCCCCGAACACCTTGCACAGGATCCGCTGACTACTTCAAACTTTACAGAGAGCCATGCCATAATACACTATGCCTCAGGCACTGGTGTTGGCCATATCACCTGTTACAAACAACTTACTACCACCTGTTTGTTTTTAGCCCACCATCATCAGATGGTGGGCTATTAAAATCACTCTGCGTCCGTGGTCCGTCCGTCCGTCATTCCGTCCGTCCGTCCGTCCGTCCGTCCGTCCGTCCGTTAACAATTTCTCGTTATCGCATCTCCTCAGAAACTACTGGGGGGATTTTGACCAAACTTTGTCAGAATGATGTATTGGTACCCTAGTTGTGTCCCCCTGAAAATCAGACTGGTTCAACAGTTTATGAGTGAGTTATGGCCCTTTGTTTATTTCTATAATTTACGTAAAGGAGAAAAGCCGAAAACTGTCCATTATGTGAAAGAATGGACAAATCGAGGCGCAACGCGCCGAGATTGTCCATTCTTTCACATAATGGATAGTTTGAGGCATTTCTCTGACTTAAAACACGGTCCTCACGAAAAAATCAAGATTGTCGTGATATTATATTATGTCTCTAATATTGTCCTCTTTGAGGCAAAGACAATTCATTGATTTGTGTCTCTGTGCTAAATAAAAATACCAAGCCAAATGGAGTTTAAATTAGATTGCATATAAATATTTATTGCAATTAAAAGTTTTTTTAAACACTAATGATATTCAGTGCTGATTCTTTATCTCGTTTTGTCATATTTATAAATAATTTGAAGTACCTTTACAAAAAGTAAAATTAAACTTGGCCTTACGATATATAGTTGCCCATGCTTTGTTCGTGCTGAGTTTGCAGTTTTATATAAATCAAGTAAAATAGATGACGGGTCCAGATGAAGACATTCGAAAATGTATGTATATGTATTTTATATCGTTATCAGAAAACAATCGTTCTTATCTTGTAATTACGAGATATTCTTTCAATTTTATTAGAAGAAATTTACCCGTATCACATGAAATCTTTACTCGTTATGACTCATATCTTGTTTTTTTTACGAGAAAATATTTCGTTATTACAATGAATAGCATCGTTATTGCAAGACAATTGTATTCAATTTCAATTAAGATCATTACGGCCAAATGTTCTGGTAATACCGAAACGTACAGTAAAACTTTAGGGAAATTGACGTTTTTTTTTTTCTTTCATTCTTTTTGTCTTTGTAGTAGAAATGAGAAATTGAACATTTCTTGGTAGGACTGCAACGAATGTCAGTTTTGGCACATTTAACCAATTTTACACGAACACTGCATGAGAAAGATAGGTCTGCAGCATTTGAAAAAGAAAGAAAAATTATGTGTTTCAGCTCGATTATTCAAAAAATAGGTGGAGCTGTTGGACTCCAGTTTGTTTAATTCTGTCCACTGTTTTCTCGTTTTGGGCACAGCCATTATTTTATCTGGGGAATATACGCCGTTTTTCATGGATTTGTACTCTAAATTACATTCTGGTACTTATGACATGTGTAAATGTTTGACTTCTGCTCAACCCGGGGCTAGAGGGCGTGGACGGTAGCACTTCCACTACCGTCCATGAACAGGTTCAATCAAACCGAACCTGTAACATTTTCGTTTATGTCGTGTTAGGCGACCTGTGGCTTTCCACTTTTTTATTTAATCCATGTGTCGATGTCCGCGTCGGCGTCCCGATTTGGTTAAGTTTTTGTATGTAAGCTGGTATTTCAGTAACCACTTGTGAGAATGGATTGAAACTTCAAACACGTATTCATTGTGATAAATTGACTTACACTGCACAGGTTCCATAACTCTATTTTGTATAATTTTTTATATGTAAACTGGTATTTCAGTACATACTAATGGAAATGGATTGAAACGTCACACCTTGTTCATTTTGATGATCTGACATGCAGTGCTCATGTTCCATAACTCTACTTTGCATTTTTACAAAAGTATGCCAGTTTTTCGACTGAACAGTTGTTGGTTAAATTTGTGCATGCAAGCTGGTATCTCAGTACCAACTAAAGGGAATGGACTGAAACTTGCACATTTGTTCATTGTCATGAGCTGATATGCATTGTACAGGTTCAATAACCCTTTTTGCAATCTTACAAAAGTATGCCCCCTTTTCGACTTTGATATTCATTCAATTGACAAGGCTGTTGAATAGTCGAGCGTTGCTGTACTCCGACAGCTCTTGTTTTTACATAACGTTGCCTATTTTCATCTATTTTTGACTGAAAATGCCATACCAGGTGTATATCTGCGATACTTTTTTATTGCGATTTAGGAGTACACAAAGAGGACTTTATTACTTTTTAACGGTTGAAGATTTAAACTAACATTCTGTAATTACTTTTGGCACATTGTTTGATTTTCATTTGACTGATAATTTGTGGGGCGATTTGGGTTAAAGTCATACGTTCCTCTTCAGTTTTTTATTGTAGTTACAAGTTCTGTAAAACGTAGCAGTTTATATTTCGAAGCTTTCGAATTTCTTAGGTTAATGAACTCACACCTCTAACGTACAAGGTTGTTACTATACCTGTCCATTATTAACCTATACCTGTCCATTCTTAAAGTATCCATTATTTTAAGAATGGACAGTTACAGATTAATAATGGACAGGTATAGTAAAGTAATCGTGTGTATAGAACGGTGTCGGTATAATAACCTATATAATGGACAAAACTAACAAAGGATTACATCACAACCGTGTTTTAAATAGATTTATATAGGGAAAAACTTTGAAAACCTTCTTGTCCAAAACCACAGAGCCTAGGGCTTTGATATTTGGTATGAAGCATTATCTAGTGGTCCTCTACCAAGATGATTCAAATTATTTCTCTGGGGTCAAATATGGCCCCGCCCTGGGGGTCACATGGTTTATATAGACTTGTATAGGGAAAAACTTTGAAAAACCTCTTGTCCAAAACTACAGGGCCTAGGGCTTTGATATTTTGTATGCGACATCATCTAGTGGTCTTGAACTAAGATTGTTCAAATTATACCCCTAGGGTCAAATATGGCCCCACCCTGGGGGTCATATGGTTTACATAGACTTATATAGGGAAAAACTTTGAAAATCTTCTTGTCCAAACCACAAAGCCTAGGGCTTTGATACTTGTAATGTAGCATCATCTAGTGGTTCTCTACCAAGTTTGTTCGAATTATCCCCCTAGGGTCAAATATGGCCCCGCCCCGGGGGTCACATGGTTCATATAGACTTATATAGGGAAAAGCTTTTAAAATCTTCTTGTCAATAACTACAACATTCAAATTTGGACATGTATATTTTTGAGTGGCAAGATGAACCTTGACATGAGTTGACCTTGATTTTGACCTAGTGACCTACTTTCACATTTCTGTAGCTACAGCCTTCAAATTTGGACCACATGCGTAGTTTTGTGCACTTGAAAAAACTTTGACCTTGATTTTGACCTAGTGACCTACTTTCACATTTTTGAAGGTACAGGTATCAAATTTGGACCATATGCATAGTTCCGTGTTTCAAAATGAAATTTGACATTGATTTTGACCTAGTGACCTACTTTCACATTTTTGAAGGTACAGTCTTCAAATTTGGACCACATGCATAGTTTTGTGTTCCGAAATGAAATTTGACCTTGATTTTGACCCAGTGACCTACTTTCTCATTTCTCAAGCTACAGCCTTCAAATTTGAACCACATACATGGTTTTATGTACCGAAACAAACTTTGACCTTTACATTGACCTAGTGACGTACTTTCACATTTTTGAAGGTACAAGCTTCAAATTTGGACCACATGCATAGTTCTGTATTCTGAAATAAAATTTGACCTTGATTTTGACCTAGTGACCTACTTTCACATTTCTCAAGCTACAGCCTTCAAATTCAGACCACATGCATAGTTTTGTGTACCGAAATGAACTTTGACCTTAAGATTGACCTAGTGACCTACTTTCACATTTCTGTAGCTACAGGCTTCAAATTTAGACCACATGCATAGGATTGTGTACCGAAACAAACTTTGACCTTGACATTGACCTAGTGACCTACTTTCACATTTTTGAAGGTACAGGCTTCAGATTTGGACCACATGCATAGATTTGTGTTCTGAAGTGAAATTTGACCCTTGATTTTGACCTAGTGACCTACTTACACATTTCTCAAGCTAAGCCTTCAAATTTGGACCACTTGCATAGTTTTGTGTACCAAATTAAACTTTGACCTTAAGATTGATCTAGTGACCTACTTTCACATTTCTCAAGCTACAGCTTTCGAATTTGGACCACATGCACAGTGTTGTGTACGGAAATGAAATTTGACCTTGAGCTAGTCAGTAAGTCTTGAAATTTGGAACACTCCAAAATGGCACATTGGTGGGCGCCAAGATCACTCTGTGATCTCTTGTTATTGTAATAATCCTATCAAACTGTCATAAAACACAAAAAAATAGTTTTATTTTATATTTGTTTTTGTTGAAATTGTAGCATTTTGCGACTAAGGGTCATACAAATGTATTTTCTGTAAAATGTGCAATGTGTATTTTCAGTGAAATAAGCATATGTATTTAAGGTATGTCTATTATAAAATGTTTTAAAACAATAAATAAACTTTTACAATGCAGATTATCAGTTTTATTAACAGTTTTAAAAATAACTGAAAAGCAAAAAATAAAAGTGGTACAAAACTTTTGGTCACACGACTGTACTTTCCACGCGAGTGCCCATGATAACTGATGCATTGATCATAGCCTATTGTTTGTTTTCTATATATCTACTGTTATGATGTATTGACACATGCAGTACACATGTACAATACTGTGGGGAAGTTGGCAGTTACTTGCAGAGAACAGGTTTGTACTGGTACAAAATCCAGGAAGACAGTTAGGTTAACTGCCCGCCGTTACATAACTGAAATACTGTTGAAAAACGGCGTTAAACCAAAAACAAACAAACAAACAAATGTACAATACTGACCGGGTATTATAGTGAGAGTTATATACTATATACATGCACTTTTATAATGGCTAGCAAAACAGATAAATGTGCTTTGTGTTACTCCAATACAAAAAAGAATAAAACAACATATCGTGGTAGGAGAACACTGAGTAGCCCAGCATATCAGTGGCACAGAACCTATCTAGCTAGTATGGACATTAATGTGGATGTAACTTCAGTATTATGCAGCTCTTGCATTTGCAAGTTATACAGAAAAAGGTAAGAAAGTTTTTTTGCCTGTCGCATCGGGGCTGGGATAAAAAAGTTAAAAAAAAAACCAAAAAAAAAAGTGACTTCCGCTTTTCTGGTGGTGTGCACATCACTGGGAAGGAATACGGTAAGTTTATATGACTGTGTTTTAAGGTAAAAAATCTTAATGATGTATCAGCTTACTGCAACTGACAACAGGGAGAATATCTTATAATATCATGCACACATCATTTTTTGAGTTTTTTTTTCCTTTTCATTTGATAGAATTCTAGACTAAAGCACTGGTTTCTAAAATTTTGACATATATATACAAAAACGAATAAAACTATCAATATGTAAGGTTTAAGAAACGCATGCAATAATTGTCAAAATATTTTATGTAACAATAATGTACTCACACCCTGTAGGTAGTTTTTATATGCCCGTCTCTGAAAGAGCTGGGTGTATTTTGTGAACACCCGTGGCAGGCGGCCAGCATCCAAAACCATGTCCGCTCTCTAAGTCAAACAGTTTTCATCCAAATTAATCTGACAGTGTTTGTGGGCATAATATCTCAGCCAAGTTGGATAACCACCCAAATTGCCCCAGGCACTCATGGATTATGACCCATGAATTACTTGAAATCTGTGAAATTAGCCTTGTCCATTCAAACAGTTTTGATCCGATTGTCAATTTCATCCCGCATGGAACCTGACAAATACCTTGATTCCTTCTCACTATCTTTTTTTCGTATAACAAGGCATACAACATCAACATTATTACCTTTATGATACCTAACTGAATATTTAGACGGGCGTATTTTGTGACAGTCTGGCACTCTTGTTTTCAGTTTTGAACACTTTCCCCCTGTAACCAAGCACCATTTTTGCAACACATAATATATAATAATTATTTACAAAGGCATGTACAATATTTTGTTGCGTCTCTTGGGGGAAGGATTTTTAAAACAGAAAAATGATTATTGTTCACATTTCAATAGAAATGGGAATGAGAAATGTCAATAGTCATGGTTCCTGGTTCACAAACTTGAACAAATTACTAGAATACATCCAGAAATGATCTTTTAAGTTTTACTATCTTTCTTATGCACTTTCAGAAGTCTGACCCTAGCTCAGCTTTCACTTATTGGATAGGCGATTTAAATATAAGAATGTCCGATGTTCTTTCAAGAAAACAAATATGAAATAAAATTATTTTTTGTGACAGTTTGATAGGAATACAACTTATTTATGAGTATTTGAAGCCATTATATAAAATTATCAGCTATTGAAGTCATGAGATGGCATTGAAATTTGGACAAAATCCCTAGCATAGTGTCCGTTGTCCTTTGAACAGTTTATGACTAAGGGTCATATTTTTTGAAAAATGTAAAATGTGTATTTTTAGTGAAATAAGCCCACAAAGTTCAGATATGTTTATAAGTCAATGACAGCTTTGGAATTTAAATATTATATTTAATTATAAAATTCTGAAAGGTTAGTTAATCAATATATTTTTTTCACCTCCCTTTATTATTTGTGTTCATTCTGTAAATAGAGGGTACTATTACCAGCTAGTGCTTCAAAGAATTTGCTAAGTATAACATGGTGCTTTTGAGTCTTGACCTAGTTACAGCTGTTAATGTTTAGTCCTTAACTAGAAATCAGCGAGAGCACTGGAACTGTTTATTGATTCTCTAATTGAAAAGACAGCAACAGTTACAAGAGCGAAAAATGCCAAGACACTTTCTTCATCTCATGTGTAAGTATTTTTGCATTTTAAGCTCGCCTCAACATTGTTCAGTATGTGCTATTAGTGATTTTGAATGGTTTGTTGTCTGTCATCATTGTCTTGCTTTAACTTTATTATCTCAGCAATTTAAAGAATAGTGAGAGCTTTTCTACTCCCCCAAGCCTCATCATTAGCGACACACCTTAGTTAAAATTTTGTGTGGGACTTCATATCTCGGTAACTATTGCATGTATAGATTTGAAACTTCACACGGCTTCCTTAAGTCACTGAAATAACCAAGATGGAAAACTGATTGTTGAATTCAATTTTAATTATAGTCCTTTTTCCACTTAGAAAAGTTCCGTTAAATTTTTGCATGCTGCTATCAAGTTGAATGCCAATAGCACATACACTTAATTTCTGTAATGAACTTGTCCACCTTTCAGTTTTGACAGTTCCATTAAAAGTGGTGCTTACTAAAAAGAAACTGACTGAATGGGGAACTGTCGAATCAGTCCATGTTTTGTCAAAACTATTTGATAGGTGGCTTTGAAACTTTGAACACTTGTTTATCACTATGGTCTTCATCTGTAGGCAAGAGTACATAACTCTGTCAACTATTTTGACTGAAGAATGGCCCTTTTTGGACTTGGAAATCAGTTAAATTTTTCATACGGATTACCAGTCCATATTTTGCCTAACCTGTTTGTCATATGGCTTTGAAACTTTGACCAGTTGTTTGCCATCATAGTCTACATGTACATATGTAGGCAAGACTTCATAACTAGGAGAAGGACTTTAGCTCAGATATGGCCCTTTTTTGACATAGAAATTAGTAAAGTTTCGCATACCATTCCATATTTTGTCTAAAATGTTTGATATATGGCTTTGAAAGTTTGAACACTTGCTTACCATCATGGTCACACATTGCCATATAGTGCAAGACTTATCCAAATCCACAAATGCAGGTACATTGTCTCTTTTGTGTGAAAATCTTTGGTAATATTTTGACCCCATACTTACATCAATTCTTAGAATAGTCAAGCACACTGTCAACAGACAGCTCTTGTTTACCAGCCTGAACACTGCATCCTCAAGGTGAGCTGTTGTGACCATTCTATTTCACTCAAATGTTGTCTGTCCATCAGGCATATCTGTTGACATTTTCTTGAAATAAAAGAAACTCTAAGTTTGATCTCTGGCAAGGCATGTGTTCTCTGTTACGTTCTGACAGAAGACTGTGCGTCTGAAGTCATTCGTCCTCCATGTCTGAATGATAATTCATGTGAGGAAGTTGTAACTTATTTACATAGAACAACTTCAGCAGAATACAGGAACACTGGTTAGGTTAAGTGACCATGGTTTTATTACTGAAACACAGTTAAGAATAAAGTAGACCACATATCAACTGAACAAGCCTTCTAACAGTTCCTCTAGATTGTCACGTAGAAGTAGAAGTGTTATTGTATCTTGTCGGCGTTACAACATTGAGACAGGAAGATATTATTTAAATATCATCTTTCCTGTAATAATCATTTTGATGAAGAACTTCTTAATTATAACTTTAGATCATTAGCAAAAATTGTTACTTTGATACATGTATTTGCAGCAACAGATATTTGTTCTCTGTTTGCTCGTTTCTAGTAAGGTAACCTCGCATAAATGTTTGTTTATGGTTATGCGTATTAGTAAGGTAAGCGTCTGTGCCAAGAGAGTAAATTTTGTCTTACGTAATGACTTACTCCTAGTAGGAGTTATGAATCTCCTAGTAGGAGTTAGTATCTTCCTACGTAGTACTTATATCTCCTACGTAGGATTAGTATCTCCTACGTAGGACTTACTATCTCCTACGTAGACTTAGTATCTCCTACGTAGGATTAGTATCTCCTACGTAGACTTATATCTCCTACGTAGGACTTATATCTCCTACGTAGGATAGTATCTCCTACGTAGTACTTAGTATCTCCTACGTAGGACTTAGTATCTCCTACGTAGGACATAGTATCTCCTACGTAGGACTTAGTATCTCCTACGTAGGACATAGTATCTCCTACGTAGGACATAGTATCTCCTACGTAGGACATATTAAGTACTACGTAGGAGTTAGTATCTCCTACGTAGGACTTAGTAACTCGTACGTATGTCACTGACTAAAAGACTCTCCAGCATGCGTAGTGGAACACTATACTCGTGTGTACTATTATTTAGTAAGGAAACGTGTGTAATTTAAAACTACACGGCATGGATGACTTTATAAAAACATATTTTGCATCTGGTATGAAATACCGTGAATTATTACTTTGTCTTGAAAAAATAAATGGGTTTAAAGTTTCTTTACGAAGCCTTAAACGGATATTGTCACGTATGAAGTTATTTAGACGCATAAATAAAAGTGATGAGCTTAGTGTTGGTCTCTATATCATGGAAAATGTAATGACATCCAGCAAACAACTTGGATACAAGATGATGCATCAGAAACTCCTTCAAGAGGGATATGTTGTTACACAAGAAACAGTTCGCCTGATGATGCATATTTGTGACAAAGAAGGTATTGAACAGAGAAGGAGAACTCGTCTTCAACGTCGGATGTACCTGAATCTTGGACCTAATTATTTATGGCATATCGACCGGTATGATAAATTGAAACCGTACGGGCTGTGTATCAACGGAGCTATCGATGGATTTTCTCGTTTCATAATATGGCTTGAGGTGCACAAAACAAACAGCGATCCTAAGATAATTGCTGGTTATTTTATGAATGCTGTGAAACATTTGCAAGGCTGTCCAATGCGTGCTAGGTCAGATTATGGCACCGAAAATGTTAACATTCGACAGATGGTCATTTTTCTTAGGGGTCAAAGAGACGAACAGTTAACAAACAGCTGTTTTTTACAAGGATCAAGTAACCATAATCAAAGAATTGAGCGTTGGTGGGGTATACTTCGGAATGAAAATGTTCAGTACTGGATAGATTTTTTCACAATGCTGAAAAGTACTGGTGATTTCAACGGAAGCTTCCTTGATAAGGCTGTTCTGCAGTTTTGTTTCATGGACTTAATTCAGGTACGTCTATATTTTTTTTATAAAACATATGACAGATTTCTGACCTTTCTACACGGATTTTCGATTATATCGTTCATCGTATAATGATGCTACTTTATATAGAAACAGAGTTTTTGTCTACATGTATGTAGGTTAATTATTTGCTGGTCGTGTTAAAATATATATTTTAGTGACCTGGCACAGGCACCAGTATCGGACCTGGGACAAAAAATATGGCCGTTGTGAAATAAATTCTCTAGATAAACTACCTATCACTGTTTCCCTATACATTTAGCTACACAGTGAGACCGACCCCAAGTCTCTAGCCCTACCCGTTCATGAAATATCTGTCAGGAAACGAATGGCTTCCTTCTGAAAGTCCCTGGTAGATAAAGATGCGGCACAAAGAATCGGTACGTATACATAGACTAAAGTATAGCTGTCCGCCGATTACGGCTCAAATTCAATAAAAAAAAAGTACTAAAAAGTATAACTAAATACATAAACTAGGGCCACTCAAAATCGTCAGTAGCATCTCAAACACGCGATATTTGCGTTTCAAATTTTTTTCACGGTCTTTCAATTGAATGCTACGCCATTGAACAGAATTCATTAAGTATTTTTAAACTCAATTTCTGATTGGCCAATAGCGACACACCTCCGACAGAACCGCAACGTTTCGTACAAAATTACTCGGATATTATCATATCTGTTTCAGTGGCGGAGAATACAATCGAAAAGACCGACGGAAAAATAAAAAAGTAAATATCGCGTGTAGCAGATGCTACTGACGGTGGTGAGTGGCCGTAATTTACATATTTAGTAATTCTTGTTATTCATGGCAAATGAATTTGACCCGTGCTAGGCTGACAAACATCTTTTAGTCTGTAATTTCGTACCGTTTCGTTGTGCCACACTTCTATCTACCTGGAACTTGCAGCATTCTAATATATATTTCATGAACGGGGAGGGCTGGAAACTTGGGGTTGGTCTCAATTTGTAGCTAATTGTACATGCGAAATTGTGATAGGTAGTTTGTTCAATTGTCTAGAGACTTTATTTCACAACGGCTCGGGAAGTGAACCCATCGCTCGCAGGCTCGATTCTCGAGATTCTGGCCTTCAGTAGATATATGTATCTTTTGAAGGGGCCAATATTTCACTACATAGTTTTCATTTTGGACTCATTCAGGATGTAAACAAGGCCATATTTTTTGTCCCAGGTCCGATACTCGTGCCTGTGGTAAGTTACAATGGTACAAGAAACATCAATATTTTTCAATACACGGACGCCTGAATTTCATATCGGGTGCGTAACGTAATTTACTGTTTGTCGTTGCATTAATTATTTTATTTATTTCAGTATTGTTAGTCTTAATCAGACTATTAAACAAATTTATAATATTCACATTTCGTTTATACATGTAGATATGCATGTGATAAAAAGGTTATTATCTTTGCATATATACATTATACGTGTAGATACCGGTATGTATAAAATAAAAAGTTCTCAGCCAATGCACGAGTTCTGCAACGGAAATATTGGTCGACTTTTGGAGCGCAAAAGAACAAATTCATATTTTCCAATGTAAATCCAATACAGTACTCTTTATTACTTACGCATACCTCACTTTTAATTATTATATAAATGGTACACATCTTTTTATGAAGCGTGAGTGAAGTTGAAATTATCGTCGCTGAAGAACTTTTAAACGTGGCGATATACCTGAAACTGACGTCACACACCCGGTATGAAATTTGAACGTAAAAAAATAACATTTCAGATTCCACTGAAATTTAATAGAGTTTTAAAAGGAGTGTTAACAAATACATTTAAAAGTGTGTGCGAAGTCTTAAAAAGTGTAAATACAGGCCTATATATAGCGTGCATCGTACTTACTTTCTTTCGCCATTATACTTTTATCTATACATTTTTTTTTCAGGAAGAACTTAACTCTATAGTTAAACTGTGGAATAACCATCGTATAAGACCATCAAGCAATCCAAACCAACCATACGGAAGACCATTTTTGATGTATCATTGTCCTGGTATGTTCGGCTGTCAGGATTACCTTTGTCGTACATCTGAAGCGCAGGTGAACTTGTGTCTTGAGGAAAGTTTTCAAAAGGGAAATGTTACATGTGACGAAACGGTGTTTGAACT